>NC_046979.1:7377402-7472402 GCF_009769545.1 Cyclopterus lumpus
AGTGAGGGGGGGTCAAGACTGCATCATGGTTTTAAAAATGATACAGTGAGTTTGGATGTGTATGACTATCCAGATACCTACCACATACAGTAAAAAAGTTGCAGTTAACATGAATCTCACTGTTACAATTTACGATAGTCACACAAGAGATCTGATTCACTGTCCAGTAGCTGTACCTCATCCAAAAGGAATAAATACGTTAATTCCTATCTCCCTCAACGTATTAAGGGTTAATCCCATTCAACCCTTTGATTTTTAGCAATTTAAACTCAAAGCAGATCCTGCCGTCTGCTTTCGTGCATTCTTATCTCATGGGCCAAAAATCTCATTGTTCAACAATTTGCAGCTGGCTGGTGATGAGAACATGTAGCTGTAGTAACAGTGCACTGTTTATCTTGGTGGAAGCGTTCTTCTTTCACATATGTTTTTTTTTAACTAAGTTTCCAAGAGTCCTCTGAGTCACGCCACTGACAGACGGCCTGACACACAATGGCTTGTTCACGACTTGCTTTGAAAACATGCAGCTTTTTCTGCCCTAGTCTGTAAAATGGTTTGCTTACTTGTGTCTGTATGTTTGTGGGTGGATGTGTACATCTGGATCTGGTTCTCAGTAGGAAAAAGGCTCTCTGAAAAAATGCATATATAAATCAGACACAAACAACCGTGTAATGCGAAACAGGTGTGGACTTGGTAACATTAAATCTGTCTGTAATACCAAACCCAATGTTGTCATGCTGTTCTTACCCATCCCTGCTTCTATTGTATTCTCTCCTCACCACCGCCCATCTCTGCTCTTTTTGTTTGTCCCGTAGCTGGCGGTCCTGAGGGCAGTACCCAGGGGAATGTACGACGGCCCCGTGTCTGAGTTCTCCATGTCCCGTGGTGGCACCCCCTCGGCCTCAGCACGTACCTCTCCCACCAAACAGCCAGTCAGAAACCTGCACCAGTCTGGATTTAGTCTAGCAGGTAACCCTGCACTATGCGGTGAGCCCAGCTTCTTAATACAAACCCCACCCCGCCATCACCCGGCCCTTCATCTGTTTATGGTCTCTATTGATTTACACTGGACGTCGAAGCTTCAAAGGCGCATGCATGTGCAGCAGTCGCTCCCCCATCGCGGCCCCCTTTTATCCCAACTGAGCTACAACCTCATGCTGTGAAGGACCACAGTCATGGGATTTTCTTTTACATGTTGCTCTGAATGATGCATTCACATCCCTTGGTGATACGCTTCAAGCCTGTAGAGTAACATAATAATCTCCCATTATCCCGTTTTATACTTTATGATATACAGAGTATGGCATGTAAATGTCTGCAGTATACCAGACTCATTCGAAAAAAGGGCAATTTGTCTGTTAATACATGTTATTAAGTTGGCCACTTAAGCTCCTTTTGAGTTTTAATGAGCCAGAATGCAGACAGCATGAAGTAATATTTGTGTATGAAACCAGTTAGCTGTTTTGTGCTTGAGTGGAGTTTGACATGCCACCAAAGTCAACATGTAACCAAATTAAAACCATACAAACTGTACAATTTGACCCATACGCATCTATGATGGTATCCCCATTTACATTTCTAGATGAATTAGCATTTGAGATAAGAGCTCAGTACTTTGGTGTATTTCTGTATTATTCACATTGTACGAAGCAAACCCTGGTTTCTATTCTCCTGCATTCTCATGTATTTTGCACTACTCAACACCTCATGTCCCAACTCAGTTTGATCATTCATTCCCTGTAATAATCTCTAGGAAATGCACCTTAAATCCGTTTCCCCCGCTGAATTACTCTCTGACAGTGTCTCACGCCTCGTTTGTCTGGCTCCTTGGGACACTGTGACCTCTAACAACTACCTTGTTGTAATGTCAAGCTCCATTTAGAGTTTCAAGTGTTTTCCACAGTTACACTTGCTGTAAGTCACGCTGGATATGCATTTTGGCTCACGGCCTAACACATTTCAGTCCAGGCGTCTGGACGTGGTCTATTATGTTAACCTATCGAATGTGAGAGATCACAACACTGTGTATTCACATTCGACATCTGTTCCATTAGGCTGAGCTGCTGAGTGACACCCTCATTGTGCCCACATGTAAGGTATTGGATTAGCTTTCATTTAGAAAACAAATTGTTTTTGTCAGGCTGCCAAACAGTAAAACTGTGCACACATGTTAAAATTGTAAATCGCATAGTTTCCATCCATCCCCGATGGATTGTCCATGTAAATCAGTGAGAGCAACCCCTTTCTACCTGGACAGAACACAGCTGTTCTTACAGTATGTGTCTTCGTGAATGGTTGTAGTAGTATTTCATATGTTGGATAACTCCACAGATTAGTGTTTAGCTTTTGGCTTTATTGAGCAACCTGTCTTTACAAGCGTAGGTTATGTGTGATACCTCATCGATGACAAACGACGGTGACCTCCGCTGGAAAGAATTTCCACATTTGAGCACATGGATTTAGAGGGGAGTAAGGCTGCTCTTGGTTTCCCCAGACGTTGTAACGATCCAGTGTGTTTTTGTGTATGTGTGCGTACAGTATTTTTTTGGGGGGGCCACCACCTGCAGAGTTGATTTACTTGTCTGTAATGAGATGGGGAAGATTGTTTGCTTAGATACAGTGTATCATAGTCTGACATCATTCTAGTTTCCATTCATATACTGGCTGTATTAATTTGTTGCAGCAGAGGCTCTGGCTCATCCTTTAGAAACACAATGCTTTATGTCAAACTGCAGCTTCTTGTGTACATGTTTCAGTAGCACTCATACAGGGCTAGGTCTGCTGTTGAATCCCCCTGTCGTCTCAGTGGCACGTACATATATCATAGACAAATGTGTCCTGGAAAGTAATAATGCAAGTGCATGACAGCAATTATTTGTGTCCCATGATGAAGCCTGAAAGGATTGACAAATGGGAAACATTATTGTTTGAAGAGTTGATACAACTTTAAGTAAAGTACATGCTAACTAACCCACGATAACACTTTGGAGGTGGTATGCATGTGCTCCACTTTGCCATACACGTTAAATGCACTTATTTTGTCCCATTGGGGACACATGGAGTGTTCTGCACCATGAACTAATTAGCATGCAGGTGGGGATATTATTACATAATTAGAGACGGGCATTGTATAAGTATGTTTATGGAAATACAAGTCTCTTCTCCATCTCTCTAATAATGGGGAAACTGATTTGCAGCATTTTCTTGAATTGCAAATCATACTGTTGCATCTGAAGCAATTTGTCTTCTAAATGTCGCTCTTGAATTCTCTATCTGCCCTGGTTTCCATGTTGGCCTCCTTTTGCCTCGCGCACTCTTTTCTCTTTCTTTTCCACGTAATTCGCTTTATCTGACTGTCCCCCCTCCTTTCCTCTCTGTCCAGGTCCCGCCACCCCAGATGACATCCCTATCAGGCCTGCTGGCCGCCGTATCGTAGTGCCCCCCGGTGGTCGTTCCAACATCACATCCCTCAGTTAAACAGCAAGAAGACGGAGGGGGGGTGGGGGGAGGATGCGTCCAGAAAACGACAGCAACCAGAGGGCAGGATTGAGGGAGGGAGGGAGGGAGGGGAATGGGGAATGGATGGAGGAGCAGATGCAGAGGACCATGATTAGTTAAAAGAGCAAAACACTGAATCCTCATGCCTTACCTGTCACAACGCCACCTTGCTCGGATGAGAAAAGCATCCCTTTTCCTGCCGAGTTCGTATTGAAGCACAACACACCTGATCCGTCTTTAGCTTCACTTCTCAGTATAGAATACAACACACTACAGTGAAAACATGTCCTCTGTGTTACTTGTTAATGGTAAACTACACCAGTAAAACATATAGAAACAAACTCTGCTCTCAAAGGATAATGGATACTGCCTTTCTCAGATTGATGCAATGGTTCTTTCACCCTGTTTGGCTTTCAATGTCACCCTGTTTTCAGTAGCCTGCTTTCTCCATAGTCAGCAACACTAGATCCCACATTAGCCATGTTTTCTCATGCAGTACCATTGATTAGCTCTAGATGGCATTGTATATACGGTAGATGTAATGTAGCTTTGTGAATGATGTTTGTTGCAGCCTGTTTGGGTTTACTGGACCAAGTAGAAGGTATTTATCACATCTCAGAGCAGGAGTGCTGTTGGACACGGAGCTGCATTGGCCACAATAACATGGGTGACTTTTGCCACCCGCTCTCCTCTGAGGTGCTTGATGAATACCGTCCCTATGTTGTATTGATTGAATAATTATTGATGTTAATAAAGGAAGACAGACACATGAATAGAAAGGGTTTGAGCATTCTTTATCTCCAAAAGTGTTTGTTTTTTAATTTCCTGCACTCTAATATGGATGTATTGAACATGAAACCGTCCTTTGCATTTGCTTCTAGCTTATTGGCTGCTTTTGTCATCCCGAAATCATCTTAAAAAATGAGACGGATGGGAAAAAAAAGATTAACAAAAAAAAAGAAACCTGTTCACAAGACGTACAAATACATACAACTGTCCCTTGTAGCTGAGCCGTAACTTTTAATGATGAGCTTTGGAATTGAGGACAATGAAGAAAACCAGATGCAATTATATGAATAAGTGACATCTGCTTTCAGATAACAGCTCTCCACCTCCTGCTTTACCTTTTTCATTCCTGACAAACTGGGCTCTCCATTTAGAACAAGAGGAAGACCATCATTCCCTTGTCATCCCTACATAGCCCTCTAGTGCAATCCTGACCAATACTAATTCAACACCAGCCTGAATATATAACCATGGGCCCAAGTTAGTTTACACAAAGCACTTTGGATCTGGTTGTTTTTGAGGGGGGCTTAGAGCTTTTTATGTCTTCTGTTTACTGGCAAGGCAGAGGATCGCGGTGCAGTAAGGGAAGCTTTTATTTTGTTGCTGTCCCACTGCGGGGGGAAGGAGGGGAGGCGATGTTGTTTTTATTTGGCAGCGGTGGGGCCGAGTCTGAGGCTGGCACGAGCGGTGGTTTGTTGTATTTATGTTAGTTTGACGACCTTTGTTATTGTTTTTATGTTGTCTCTTTTTTTTTTAAAACTGTTTTATCAAAACCCTGAGATGGCAGGTACAAAAATAAGGTGTATTGTGGAGGTATGATTTGTTTCCTGAATAAACATGAGTTGCAACTGACTGATTGGGATCTCTGGTTTTTCATTGAGAAGTATGCACTAAAGGTGGACAAAAGAAAATGGTCTTTATTGATGAGGAAGAGATCTAAACGTACAGAGAGTGTAAAAGTAGGCAACATTTATTTTATGGTAATCAAATCTGTCCTCCCTCTTGGATTAACGTTGCACATTTTTACTATTTGCATATGCATTAGCAGTCAATTTAAGTGCGACACAATGTACAGTATTCATAACACATCCAGGAAGATGAGCTTTACATATTGAGTGTCTTCCTACTTTGCATCAAACACTATTACTCATTTCTCAATAACCCAGAATTGCTTAAAACCCAAGGGCACTATATATCTGTATCCACATCTTTGCTGGCTATTTATACGCCTAAAGTGTCCACTTTATTGGACACTATATCTTTCCTTTTATAGCCCATTTATTCAGACAGTGAGTCATCATGGCTGTGTGAATAATTTAGGCAGAGTTGAGGGGTTCAGGTTTTATGAGCAACATGCGTAATAGAAGCAACATTTGTTGAGGTTTGAATGACACCAGCACTTGAACTGTCACAGACAAAAAAAAGGTATTTTTGTGCTCCTTGCTCTGTATATCAGATGTCGGATCTGTAACAATTCTAATAGCCCAGTAACAAAAATAACACTTAAGAATATTGTGTCGTAATGACAAATACACGTTGTTACCATTGAATCAACAGCTCATGCCCCATAGCAACAGTCTATTATGCTCCTATTCTGATGCAATCCATCTATTGGCCACCAGGGGCAGCGTGTGCAGAAGAACACGTGCAATCAAATAACGTTCACGTTTTGATGCTAAATGCTGACTGTTTGACATTTTAAACATGTGTTCAATAATGCGTTACCTCGGGTAGCCCTCCAGGTGTGTGACGACTCGATGTGACTCCTCCAAACTAAGTACTGTAGGTTTTGATTACTGGTAATTATTTATTTGTAGTCAATTTTGCAGGGACGAATGGTAAAAGAAGAATACTGTAAAAAGACAGTCAACTTTAAAGATGAAGCTGTATATGTGACGCGCACACACACACGCGCGCGCACACACACACATACACACACACACACACACACACACACAGACACACACCGTGTGGCGATTTTCAAAACTCCAGCAGGACATAAAGGTAAGTCTCATCTACCCCCCCCCCCCCCCCCCCCCCCCCCCTTCCCTCCACCACCACCACTGTTTTGAGATGTTTATTTCTGCATCACAGATCATATTTGCAGGCTGTCTTATATGGAAACTAAACTAATGCCAATTGAACTGATTGGTAAGGAAAGTGCACATCGTGAACATAATGAATCACCTAAAGGATGGCTAAAGTGTGCACTCAGTCCCGTTGTGTTGTGGGAGACACACACACACACACACACACACACACACACACACACACACACACTCCCCCCCCTCACTGTGCGGTCCAACAATTAAACTGCCGCAAGGTCCCTCATGCATTGTTTAATGGTGAGTAAATGTCTAATGACATCATCGCAATCATGCGAAGTGGTAAAGATGAAGGTCGTAAAAATGCAGACTAAGTTTGGAACAAGAGATGAGTCAGCAACCTAAATCTAAACGGGGGCACTGCGTGCGGTGCTTGTTGGGGTTGCAACAGAATGACAAAGTGCACGACTGTAATGAGAAAACATTACCGAAGAGGATAATGTCGATTAGTTGTTATCCAGTCCTCTCCTTCCTTAAATGAGCCTTTTTGTGTATATTTTAAACCAAGGTGTGCTGCTTTCATCTGTGGGGATTCCACATAGCATATTGGGGAGGCATTTATCAACTGAAAATCCCCCTCAGATCTGCCATTAATGTGGAGATGTGCTGCCTCAGCTCAGTGGAGGAAAGCCTTCTAGATGACCTAGGGAAGTGATGGACACAGATCTGTTAACTATGGATGTGTGTGGGCGAGAGAGAGAGAGAGAGAGAGAGAGAGAGAGAGAGAGAGAGAGAGAGAGAGAGGAAAAGCATATCAGCATCAGCACAAAAGCATTTCTGACCATGAAGTTTATTTTTTGTTTCCATTTATCGTGTCCTATTTGAAATGTGTTCAATACTCACCCTTATGGCTTAGTAAGTTATATCTTTACATATTATTATTCATACCATGAGCATCTTACCCCTCTGTAGGTTACTAACTGCACTACTCGTCAGTTACCATGAGGGGCAGCATACTACACATACAATGCATTTACATGCATGTTTTGTTTCAGGGTAAAAGACCTTTTAGCCGAATTATTTAAATCCTTCTACTTGTCCTGATTTTGTACTGGGTGAGTACTGATGTCATTCCATGTACCATTTTTCTCATTCAGAAAGACGTGACGTGAAATAAAGCACAAGGCATAGTCAGATTGGTTCAGAAAAAGAAAGTCTTTTTTTAAGGCACACCTTAATAGTTTGCAACTCCATCACATTTGAATACAATAAACACAAAGTGACAACTGAAGGACAACAAAACTGGAATGAAATTCACAGGTGTGAAACTAATCTGTTCCCAGACTTAATTGTTTTTTTAGGTTTTGGGGTAGGTTTTATTAACACAAAATGTTATTACCGGTGTAAAATACTATTTGTCAATTATTATTTAAATGTTCACTTTTTAAATCGACCACATCAGATGATTATGTTGAATAAAGTAAGATAATAATTCACAAATATAATTTACCCCGAGTATACCCAGGATCACTCTATCTGTTTAACTATCCCACTAGATCTCATAACTTGTACAGAAAACCACCGGTGGATCTGTAAATATACATCAATGACGACAACAACAACAACGACAACAACAACAACAACAACAACAACACAAAGTTAAGTCAAAACGCTGTACCAATTTTCAATAGAAAAGTGCCAACAGTAATGAACTGAATAGAGTGAAATCTATTTTAAATATTATAACAAGTACCATAGACTTGAAAGGATTGAGTTGTATTGCACATATGATCGAGGTCAGTAGGATGACTAGACAGAAGTAGAAATGGCTTTTACTGACTGATTTTGAAAAAATATCAGGTTTTTCCTACCTACATGTACAGTTTAAGGGATAGAGCTGTGTGCCATATCTATGTAATAAGGCATCCCTCCAAAACTTCAGAGACAGGTGTGGTTTCTTAGACATAGTTTCAGACAAATCTTAAAGTACATTTTTAATTGAATAAACAAGGGGTAATATCTGGCCTAGTGCTTATTAGTTCCATCGTTGTTTTGTTGTTAACAACTTTGAATGTGAAAATTAATATTAGGATTTTTTTCCCCACTGTGTTTACTGCTGAATACAATTTGCACAAGAGGTTTGTCGCAGAATGTATTATATTATTCCATGGGAGCATTTTGAATACTAATTTACGGACTTATCTGGTGGCACATGTAATTGGGTGTATTAAACACAAAAAAAGAAGGGCACAAACCTTATTTGACAAAAATCGAATTTCAATGCGTACAGTTACTGAAAATAAATCTTATCTAGGACTCAGCTTAATCCACGTCTATAAAACCATCCCTAAGGGAATAAGTGTTCACTCACAGCTTTAGATTTTTTTTTGTCTCTCTGTGCATAAATGCTACAGTTGATGAAGAAGCATGTGCAAAGCGAGGTTCAGTGCAAAACATATAACACCTACCATCTACCTTTTCTACATTTGTATGGCTATAAAACTTTATTTAAAGCCCCTGCCGGTCATTGGCAGATTGATCTTGCTGTTGTGCTCGGAGCTTTCAACCACACCTGGTGGCCTGAACTTCAGAGACTTCATAAAACTTCCAAGGTCAAGAGTGGACCTTCAAGGTGAACCTTAAAACCATTGTTTGTCAAATGCATTTAAAATTCCAGTCTTTGACTTGATAGTAACTTAAAGCGTACGCAAGTGAAAAGAAAACTTGCAGTCGCCTATCCTACCATCTTCGTTAGCTTGACTAGCTAAGCTAAGCTTAATGACCACGACCACCATGTATCTGCCGCTATGATAAAGTGAGCCATTCGCATCCAAGCCTACAGTTCAGCTCTTCATTTTCTATCGTAGAGGAATCTGTGTACCTCTCCGTTTGAATGTGTTGTACTCTTTAGTGTCATGCTCGAGTCCTGTGTATCGCAACGGGACGAAGGCGTCCACCCTCGTGCCAATTCTCGTTGAGTCCATTTCCGTAGCGCTGGAGAACCATTGTCGTATTGAAATTAACTGGAATTAACCAGGAAGTGCATTGGCTGAGAGAAGACGCCTGAGTGTCCCGCCCCCAAGTCAGCAGCGGCACATACAGCTTTCGGCCAACGCTAACCACGTCAACACTTTATTACCGTGACAGCTGAGCAGGTGTGGCATTGTCTCCTTTTTTTAAAATTGTATTTATTTTTTGGCAGGGGAGTGACCTCCTTTCCACTTCAGCACGCTGCCCAGAGTAGAGGTCGAGCAGACCGTAGAGCACCAGAGTGATGAAAAGGAGCGTGACATGAGATCTGCTGAGAGTCCATCTTCTTTGTGACAGGAAAGCCAAAAGCCTCGGTGTGACGTGACTGCTGCTCCGGGAGTCCGTTTTTTTTTTTTTTTACTCCTGCAGTTCCGCAGACCTCGATGTGGGTTTTGTGGGCGAACAGTGATGCATGAGTACGTGTTGTGGTGCGGGGACATTGGAGATGAGTGCCTGTGCTGATAGAACAATATGTGTCTTTGTGTAAACTGCTGATCTACAAGCTGTAGGCAGGTGCAAGTGGTAAGGGACTACGTTTGGGATTCTCGGGTCTCGAGACCTATCCTGATAAGAAGGCAGCCGGTTCAACGTTGTTGTTCTGTCCATCCTCTATCGCCTTGTTCTTCTCACTCATGGACAGCTCAGAGGAGTCTGAGTCCACCACTGCTTTCTTTGACCTGTTGAGTAAAGAACATCCTCATTAGGACACATCACTGACATTTTATCGGTCTACCTTAACTTTGTGCCTCTGATGCCGTTTTTACAGACATTTACCAAATTGAATGTGACATTTGGCAAGGTTTTCAATTTTTTTTTTTTTTTTTAAACTTTAAATTTAGGCCTCGCTGCAGTCAAAAAAATAAAACCCAGAACATTTCATTTTCTTTGAACGTTTACACTCGGATGTAAATCATTCCACAATGAGATGACCAGTGTTGGTTGAAGAGCAGGCAACGGAGGTTCCTTACTTTTCTCTGTTGAAGACAATGAAGTCTCTGTGGACATTATCCAATCTCTGCTGCAACTGACCATTCTGGAGGCGAGACAAGCAAACACAAAACTTCAGTAACTCAACTGCTGGCAAATCCTGAAAAAAGCAATTACAAAATCTTTAGTCATTATCAATCCTATCTACAGAATTGATTTTGATTATAATGTACACACAGTTGTTTTAGCGTCACTGGTTGCAGACAGGCAGTAGACTGCACTCACTACTTTCCTCACAGGAGTTTCTTCTCCTTTAATAAGATGCCAGAAAGAGGAATGTGCCCTAACTTTAGAGGACACATGTGCTCTCCACCTGCTTGATGCACTCATACATATTTGGCCACTTAATCATGTGAGAACATCCGGCTCTGTCATGCCAGACTGTCCTCACACGAGTGTCTAGTGCCGAGCCAAGTAGACGGGTGCTTTCTGACTGTCCGTGGGAGGCAGTGACGAGAGAGATCATAGAGATACATCAACATTAGGACACTGCACTGTTCGTGCGTGTGCGTGTGACAGGGAGGCAAACTAGCAGAGACACAAGAACAGATTATGGAGAAAATGAAAAAATGCAGAGCAGATGATGATTTTTGCCTACTAAGACCTGACAATATTACCTCTCGTCAGCAGATTAGCGAACCAAAATTAAATTTATTAAATTAAACTTAAACTGGCCCATTTGGTCCTCAAGAATGTCTCTTTGAGGAGTTTCCTCATCCTTATCGAGGTTAGGGCGTCCAAGGACGTAGGCTCCTAATCCTCAAGAGAGCTGCTCCCCAATACAGCCCTCCAGTCACTTCCAGGTTCATGGAAAGCCCCTCCAGGAGAGAAGTGACTGACTCCTTGCCCAGAGCAGTCAGTCACGCAGCCCAGCAGAGAGGCTCTGTACAGGTGCTGTCACAGTGGGGGAGCAGCCACTGGCAGACCAAAAGCCATCAACTAAAGTATGGCAGCGAACCAGAGAGAGAGAGAGAGAGAGAGAGAGAGGGAGGGGGGGGAGAGATAGAGGGAGCTGCTCTGTATGTACATTTGAAAAGTGAACGGAAAGAACAGAAGGTGTCGAAGTGCATGAGTTAATTATCTTGCCCAGTGGCAGTCAGTGTCTTTCCTTGTGGGCTTCTGGGTAAGGGACCCTTTCACAGCAGTATCACCGAGGAAAATGACAAATTCACAACATAACTACATGAACACAAATCATCCAGACAGAGTGTGGGAACAAAGGGTGTGCTTGTGTGTGGGTGATGCAGACGACTGCAAGGACAAAGAAGCAATCAGGCGGACAGAGACAGGCGAGGAATACTGTATGCAATTTGTCTAACATCGGTGATGGATGTGACAGATTGAGACGATGGGAGTGATGGAGGGTTTCCCATTTCACAGTGACATATTGTTAGATCTAAAGACATGCTAGAACCTGATAATACACCACCACTTCCACCACCTTTGCATAACCGTTCCCCAGTTTGTCTCTTTGTCACTCTTTTTAATTGTTTATTTAAAGATCCAGTGAAATAGTTTGTTATTTACAGCTATCAGAGTTGCAGGAGGAGGTTGAACACAAGTTGCACTGCTTAAGTGCAACTTGTGTTCAACCTCCTCCTGGCCTTGCAGAGAGAACAGCAACATTCACTCTTTGCAATTCACCACCACCTCTCTCTGTCTCTCCCTCTCTCTCTCTCTCTCTCTTTATTTGTTGCTTTTGAAAAGGCAGTTCAGAAGCTAATTGCTTAGATTAAACTTTTCATTTAATGAGACACTCCAACAGGGAGCTCTGCTGGAAGCAGGAACGAGTGTGCCGAGATCATGAGTGTGCACTATATTCTATTGCATTAAATAAATTGGATCACTTATAGATCGTGAATTATATTATCATCGAACGTACGCTATAAATAGTATGCGTATCCCACACTGTATTTCATTAATATTTCATCAGAATCCACTTTGGCACATGGCAAATCAAACCAGTGCTATGGATTTTAGAAAAAAGAAATATGGCGAGTGTGAACAGTTATTATTTTTAGTTTTTTTTCACCCCATCGGGAATAATGAAAAATGGTTCTTAGGAGGAACGATCACAGCATAACCATTTTCACTTTTTGAACGACTGCCTTTCCGAAGGTATTCCTGCATTCAGGACTAAACTGGGGACAAGCTCCGACTGCACTTTTAATTAGTGCCACACATGGAGCTGTATCCTCAGATAGGCGTGCAGCTCTCTCTCTCTTCCACTTCCAATTGATTTACCTGACTTTAATAATAATTAAGTGATTTTGCAATACCTCTATGCAGCGTCTATTTGCCTAGCAGCAAGCACATATACATTTGAATAAACATTTTATTTTTCTGGAACAGATCGCAAAGGACAGGGAAGAATGCTGAAATCCTGTTCGACAACTTCATCGTACTGAAAGCTACAAAAAGGTCAAATGTCATGCGTGTAATTTCATGTGCGTATATATCAGCTATTACGTGTAACGCTGTTGCTGCCACCGAGGGACCACCTTGAATCACCCCAACAACAGCAGCCTGACAACAATAAAGCCACGTCCTGTCACACACTCTCAACAGCAGGTTTTGCTTTAAGGCGTCATCAGCGGTTCTGGTGAAAGGATTGTTGATATTTGGACTCGGCATGACATATTCCTGCAAAGCTTCCGTGACCGGAGGAGAAATCTGAGAGCGGACGTTTTTTTTTTACAAGCGCACAGAGGCAGCCTGGGTGTGAGGAGAAGGGTTGAAGCTGGAGCGCAGGAAATCTGTGCAAGAGCAATATATCTGAGTGCGAGCATACAGTTTGAGTACAAGCAGAGCAAATCCAAGTGCAAGCAAGGGCCAGAGTGTGAGTGAGGACAGAGGGAAAGCATTGCAAAAAATCTGAACGTTTAATCAATGAATCGTGCTCTCAAATTAAAAGAACACGCTTCTTGAATGAAGATAAGAAAAACAGCTCCATAGTTTCTTTGCACAGGTTTCCACTCTGTTTCATAGATGCGGTAAAGAATATGCTCAAAGTTGCATTTTTTTTTTTATTAGGAGAGAGGTGTATGTGTTTGTGCAATAGGAGACTCAACAATTCATGTTGTTCCCAGAGCACAGTTCCAATTTTCTGCTGCTTATTATCAGTGATTTTATTGAGCTAATTCTATGCTACAATATGAGCGTAGTGGGAACATGGAGTCAGAGCGATAAAAGAAATAAAATGGATATGTGTTTGTATGTGTGTGTGTGTGTGTGAGTGGAGGAATATGCAAAAAGAATACAGAGCAGCCTCAGGGTAATGAGTAATAAGCTGGCCAGGACAGCATTAGGCAACTAGCTTACTTCATTCAATATTGATCTGCTATTCTTCAGAAATGCTGCACAGACCATCTCCCTCTCTCTTTTGTGTACACATGCATGCACGCACACACACACATTCATGCACACAGTTTCATGCACACATATCAAGCATCAAGCTCTCTTATGTGCATCCATCACAAGTGGCCCCTCAGCTCCCTCGCAAATGGATATGGAAAAGCATCGCACAAACCGATATTTATAAAGCTAATAAAGATATTTATAAACTGAAATATTCTCCCTGAAAGACCGACACATGCTGCAAAATATGATCATATATATATATATATATGAAAATATATTTTAAACAATTAATTTCGAAAGAATAAAAACTATCAAAAGGACATTGAATGAAGACAGTAGCAATCCACAGACTAATGTCAAGATGGCAGAATAAAAAAATTAAATAAAAAAAAAATTCTTTACCAAGAGGAAGATATTCTGAACAAACGTATTTATCATAAACACCTTCAAAAGGGACGCTGAGGTTTTTATTTGCTAGTAGTTTAAAAGGGGAGGACACATGTCCCAGACTCTGTTTGCAGATGTTATGGTGCCAACTTGGCCCGGGCTCTTGAGAGGGAGTTAATAAGGTCTTTAAAAAATCTTCTCTAGTCCTCTGTTTTTGATCTCTTCAAGACAGTTCAGCAAATCATACCCGCCATTGATATTTACGACTTATAAACCTCCCTGGTCGGCAAAAATCAATGAATGCATCACAACATCAGTACTTCTGTTACTATATGATACTCGTGTATTGTTAAAAATCATTTCAAAGTAGCGTTCTCCATTTTCACGTACAAAGATCTTTCCAAGCAGAATAGTTCTAATCCTGGTTTCAGTCAAACTGAATTAATCAAATATTTCCTATTTGATACTAAAATGAATAAGGACATTTAGACAGGAAACGCAAGCCATTAAAGTACAAACCCGTTTCATTGACTGTTTAGTGTTGGTGTTAGTTTCCTTTAGTCTGACCATTCACTGTGACTTCCTCTCTGGCTATTACCATAAATGTTTCCCTGAAAGGCTACAACATTTTTCATTAGAATAGAAGACTTTCTCTTTGTGGGAATGGGCCAAAGGATAACAAAGGTTTCCTGAAAGTGAGGTATCGCTGATATATGCACATGGGCAGGTCTCCATAAGCAGCTGTCGGCTTACATTAAACATGACGCACTTTGGGCAAGCGCTGACTTCTTATTGCAAGCTGGCAAAGAATGTGCTCCAGACTCCAGACCACACAAATTGTTTCACTTCTATTAGAAACGAGTCCCATAAACTGTTCCAACGTGCCAAAAGAGTGGGAGAGGGTCCAAACGTATTAACTTTGTAATGACATTGCTTGTATGTGTGTGTGTGTGTGTGTGTGTGTGTGTGTGTGTGTGGGCAAACAGTAGTGTGCTAAGGAAGGCTTCAACAGTGTGGTGAATTATTGTTGACGTCTCTCCAGACCCAGCACACACAAGAGCATTCTTACTGGGAAGACCATGAGCTGTTTGATTCTACTGCTGGAACCTTTACTTTTTACTGTCTCAATGGAAACATCCAAAGATACCAAATTGGACAGCATTGAGTCCTCTACTGTAAACACACTTCTCCTGTAATCACTAAAATCTCTCTTGTTTGATGCGTATCTCTTACACACTGATATGTAACGGTGGGGCGTGACTATCGACACAGGACAGGCGGTCCCCTCTACTTGCTCTTTGACCTCTTAGGGTCACACATAGCAGCAGCTTTATTAAATACTATGTGATGTCCCATTAGAACACTTTAATCAGAAGTATAATGTATTTGTGCAGAGAAGTAAAGTGAGGTCAAAATGCAGAAGTCGGTTGTGACAAAGGATGATGTTCCATCAAGTCACAGAGTTTATTATTAAAATACTTTCTCACAAAATTGTGGGGGAAAATGGGCTATGATTAGCAGACTAAGAAAACAACTTTTGTTAAGTAAATATTAGGGTTTACTACAAAATCTGCCCGGAAACTCTTCTTTTAATAATTTTGTAAATAACCCCGTAAGCAGCCCTCGCATAATCACGTGTGTCAACCTGATCTCTCTTTCTCCACAGAATGATATTTTGGTTTCCTCCAAGCTTTTCAACACCTTTTTATGTCCAATTTGGAGTTAAGATGAACATTTTTTTGTTGAAACTGCAGTTATCCTCAAAACAACAACGACAGCACACTTATCAGGTCCCACCGCTGCACTCGACCCAAAAATGAAATTTCTTTCATTATCCCAGCGTTTACGAGTGTGTAATGTGTGTACACGTGTGTGTTCTTTCCACGTCTCACTTGACCAGTTGATCAAATTAACCTTCAAGTGATTTCCTCTCTGTTTTCTTTAAACACCCAGAGGACAACAGCTGATTTATGTAGATGGAGAGACAGACTAAAAGACTGAGCTAGGTGATTGCCTTCTTCGCCTTCCCCCATACTCGCACCAGACAGACGGACGATTTATTGTGATGAAGACGAGGGAGGACAGAGCTCAACAGAACGTGTCCTCGAGACATTTGAAAGACAAACTAAGGAGAAACGCATCTCCTGTAAATGAGCCAAATGGAACCATCGGTCATCTTTCTTTAATGAATAAAGATGAGCACTGAGGGAGAGCCCCCTTTAAAGGGCTGGTAGATTAGTTTATTTTATCATGTTTTTTTATATCATTTGGTAACTTCCCAGTGGTGGTCTTTAGGCGTTCAAGCCCGACCATTCAGTTGTATTATTGCATTCAATGTTAAAAGGCTCACCTGTGGAGACCCATCAGATCCCTGGTCCTTGTTTTTTCTTGCAAGCCGTTTCTTCTTCTTGTGAAGTGGCTTGGACTCCAGGATCATTTCCTCCAGCTCAAATGTCGGGTCACAGTTTAGTCTCCGCCTCTATAGAGACGCAGACACATGCCGGCACTCATTTAAAACAAACAAAGAGATCTTATCTTCTGTTGAATTAGAATATACACCTCTGAGACATAACCCACATGCCGCACCAACACTTTTGTGAAATTCTAATGGTTTTGATTTCAGTATCAATCAGTGTTTCTGTATGCACTTGTAAATTAGAATATAGCTTACTGTAATTTGTATACATTTTTAGGGGGCGTTATTCTGTAGAAGCAAGATGATTGCGAGCTGTCACTTTTTGTCATTTTTAATATATTTTCTTAGTCATTGCTTCAGAAAAGACACACATTTTAACACTGTCTGACAACAGCAACAGTGCTTTCGTGAACGGCGTACCACTGACTGTTGTCGTATTGTGGCATGTTTCTTTGCCAATGTTTTACACTTCAAGATCAAAACATTAAGAGGGACAACCAAAATCTGGCCCTACTAAATTTTGGACATCTGCATCCCATAAAATAATCAAAATGCAGAAAGCCAATAAAGACAAAGCAGACGGAATGCTGGGAAGTCAGGAAACAAAATAGAATGGCCGAGTTCTCTCTTCCCGTTCAGACATTAACAGTCTATAAGGCCCTGAAGATAGAGGATAAGCCTATAATTAGATAGAGACACACTGTCAATCCCCCATCGATCCTCTGTGCTCTTCCTCTGCTGTGCCAGCGCGGCCCGCTGGGGAAACCTGCTGCTCTGCAGTCGCAATAGACTTAGAACTTCATCAAATCAACGAGTCATCTTTGCACTTGCAGCCGTCATTATTCTGCATGAGCCCCGGCACGAAGGAGTGACAATTACTGTCACTTTGCTGCTTCACTAAAACTATCATTGTTAGATCCATTAAAGTCGTATTTCATGCAAAACGAAACAAGAAAAAGCCAAGAAATCTTCCAGTTCCAGCATTTAAATTGTCAAAAAAATGTGCAGCTCTTGTGATTGTAAACAGAAACGGGTTTTTTGTATTGTTTGGACAGTTGGTTGGAAGAAAACCAAATGGTCGAGAAATGAATCAGCAGATTTGAAGTATAATCATTGTTTTCCCTCAATAATATATTTGTCACTAGTGTAGCTGAACGCATTTAGCATATCTGGGCCCATAAAAGCGAATTAAAGTGATCAATTGACAGCTATAATGCCAGTTTTATGACCGTCAAATGAAGTGGACGGTTGCAGACCATTCAGATCTTGTGTCAGATCCTCAATCCATATCCTACCAGCTTTGAGACAGGGCACAGTGAATCAGGTCAGTAAAAGACCACCTGTAGGGCTGCAGGCAGACCTGTTTCTGAGGCGTGTATACACATGTTGCTATGTCTGTCTCTGTATCTGGGGGTCTAATGCACACTCAGTGGGAGATCCAGCTCAGCCCAGCAGAGGGTAGTGTCTACAGCTCCACTAGAAAGGATTAGATAAGGAGTAGGTAGTTCATACTGATTCTCTTTTTCTTTTTTCTGAATGTGAGAAAATAGCAAAATCATGCATCACAGTGTCGATTGTTTTGTTTTTAAAGCATTTGGTTTTTTTTCTAATGTCAGGAAAAAAAGCTATTCTATTTGGTTGGGTAGCATACTGGAGTTCAGCTCAGTTTATCTTGTATACTCACGTTGGGAATAAAGCCGGGAGGAAGCTGTTTGCTGAGCACAGCATCCCAGTTGACATGTGACATGTAGTCCAGATCCTGTAGCTCTGCTAGACAGGAAATGCGCTTCTGGACATCTATGCACAGCAACTGAGGGAGACAGAGGGATTTGAGTAAGAACAATTGTCCATGGGGAGGCATGGCGAAAAAGTTAGAGGCTGAGTCCCACTGAGACAGGAGCACATGTTTGCCCTGAAGGATGTGTCTGAGAATGAGGATGCAGGGACGCAAGGGGGTCGAGGGCGGATGCTATGGAGGATTTAGAGAGAGGGAAAAGAAAATGAGGTACACATAGGAAGCAAATGGTGATGAGGAAGATTCAAGGGGTTGTGAAGCGTGAAGGACAAATATATTGAGCATGGAATTCTGCCCTTACATTCTCACTTTCTTTACATCTCTCTCTCTCCTTTTTGTCTCTGTCAAACACACACACACACACACACACACACACACACACACACACACACACACACACACACTCTCTCTCCCACACATTTACACATGCGACTGGAATCCCAATGAGGTACCAGGAGTCTGAGCACGAAGCAATGCAACAGTTTGACTGCAGTGGATCGCTTCCAAAACAAAACCCCAAATGCTACAGCGACGGTGCATCTGTTAGCTTCGCAAGTGACTTAATTGAAACAAGAAGAATACACCGTCTTAGTTTTCAGATGTAATAGTATGCTAATTACACCAAATGAATAAAAAACAAACCTTGTTATTAAGGAGCAACGTGGATAGCTTTCTTTCTTCAGTGTGCTGCTACGTGCGTTTGCAAGTGTTTGTAAGCGTGGGCTCACTTTGTACAGGATACCGTAGATTAATTTACCTTTTTAACTTTTACAATGTGCGTCACGACACAACACTATTTGACGATTATACTTCTGAAGCTGCTCTGCATGCTGCGCACAAATAAGCCGATAGTGTACAAACTAAGGCTGGCATGAAAGTGACCCTCTAATTCAGATTCTGTAGATGCACCTCGTGAAACGAGGGGCTGGTGTCGGGTACGGGTAGTTGTCTTCCCACAGGAAATAAAAAATTCAAACCGAGGAGCAACCCACCCAGAAAAGGCTAGACTCATCAACTTTGCTTTCTTTGCCCCTCTTGTCCGTATTCATAACAAGATCTCACCGGTCAAATTGATGTGACGTTGGCAGTTTACTGGTCGTTTCGCATTGTGGTATTGGGGTATTGGAGTTTTGCCAGCAGGCATAATTAATAGGAGAAGTTGGCAAGTGCAGGTTTAGATAAATGACCACATGGCGGTGTGGTGGACCCAATTCAAAGACACATCTGTTGTGTGACACTCTCACCCAGCCCACAGTTGAGAAAGGATTGGCAGACACTACACATTCACAGCGGCTAGTCACTTCAGATCCGGCTGATTGTGGGTAGTGGTGAGAGGGGTAGTTTACCAGGTATAGGAAGTACAGTATGCTGTGCATTATTAAACAAGCCCATCATTTACCTTTCTCAGTAGAGACTTCATCTCCAAAGACCAGGCTGCCGGGTAGCTGGGATGGACCTTGTGGAAGGTCTGAAGGATCTCATTTGCCGGTGTGCTGGATCTCATCACATATGGTCTCTGAGAAGAGGAGAGGACAGGAGAATAGAGGAGCATGTTACTGAATACTTGTATTCATAGCCATGCCCTCCCTGGAGGTGTTTCTTTGATACTGTGTGCATCTCAAAGTTAGTTCTTCAGTTGGCCCTCTCTACACTCTCCTCCTCTTCTCCTTGTGCTCTCCTTCCGTGAACCCATTTCCTACACTGATGAGAACAAATGATAGAGGAAACAAAGAATAAGGGACTATTCTCAAAACTTCAAGTTGTTGCCTTTTAGTGTGAGAGGGCTTTCTGTGAGTCATAAAACAAAAGGCAGCTTGTTGACAGTTCTTCACACCAATCCTTTTCCACCCTCTGGTCTATTTCGGGGACAGGAAGCCTCCTCCCACTTGAGTTGGAGAATGACACAGTGACCAGACACAGCTGGATGAGGCTGGTTTGAGGTGGACAATTCTGACCCTTTGCCCTTGTCACACACTTTTAATGCCTCATCCGATAGCTCATCAGAGGAGATGAAAGAGAAATGTGAGCGACATGCAACTCGGGTGGATGCCTGCCTCGACATTCCTACATTTTAATTTCAGGTTCTTTGAACAAGATGTTTTCTCGGGCCATTTTACTTTCACTTGCTGGAGCACTGGAAAGGGAGGAGAGAGACCACGTGCAGTGCTGTGCTGCAGGCGCTCCACTCCATGTTCTTTTTAGATGCATGATGTCAATTATGTTCGCCAGACAGGGCAAACATGGTGTCAGAGAGACCGTTATATTTTCTTTTAGATTCAGATTTTCTGATGACAGAAGGCAGAAATTGACTCAAATTGTTCCAATATATTCACACTATTTTGTAACTGTACCCCTACATCTCTGTGTTGCCTCTCTGGGGTTAATTGATGTCTAATTTATGAAAATAAAGGAGGATGCTGAAGATGGAGAAAATAAGTGACAGTGACGATTTGCAGCTCTGGAGAGATGCTGAGTTGCTTTGATCTCTACCAGTGGTCAGGCCCAGAATGGAAGCCTGGTCACTGGGAGAGGAGACAAATGATGAAGTAACGTGTGGTTGGAGCTTGAGACTGAACAAGGCCTTATTTGTATACCAATTAATATGTTGTTTTTCTTGCATTTTTCCACGGTGAACAGATAAAAGGCTCAATGAAGTAAAAGGGGATCCTCGTTTAACAAAAGCAAAACTATCTACTCACGCAAGTCCTGCGGTGGAGCACTTCTGCATCTCACACCGGAAGTGTTTTAAATTTGTTTTAGTGGAAATACATGTGTTTGGGACGTCCTGAGCGGACGACTGGATCAATGAGACTTGATATTAAATGTGCTGTTGTTAAACATGTTGTTAAACAACAACCCCCATTGACTCAAAAACACGTTTTCTTCAAGAATTCAAGGTAAAAAGTTGTGAGTCATTGATATAAATATGATTATTTTGTTTGCGAAGTATTCTTTTAAGAGTGAGATAAGATTAAGTGGAAGCTAAAAGAATTGAAAGTTGCCTGGAGCTAGCTCTCCATTTCCAACAGCTAAATAATTCTGCACATGTTGTAAAATGGGTGTCGGAGAAAGGTGTAGCTGAAAGTCCCTTGGAGACAGAGGTATGAGGTGAACATTACATTTCAAGGAGAATGTGGGGGCGGTGTTCAGAGAGAGGGGTGAAATAAAGTTTAGGAGGGGGAAGATGCAGATTTTACAGGAACTTTTACAAAGGGGCTCCCGCCTATTCACTCAATTCTGGGTGAGTACATGTGAGCTCGGCACTTCCTACGAGTGAAGGTTAAGAGTACTTGCAGGACAATTGCAGGACACAGCTTTGAGGTAAGAGAGAAGACTTCAGGTCAATAGTGCAGGTACGATGTAGCTTCGAGGGCAAAAAAAAGAGGACAGAACATATTCTAGGAGGCTTCAATGAAGGTTTGGAGGTTTGAGCTCTAAACACGAGCGAGTGGGAGTGAGATGCAACTGGGTCAGAATGTGTATGAGAAAGAGAAATGGAACGTTCTTAGGTAAAGTAACTCAACCGTTTCATTGGAGTGGAGGGTGAAAGGGAGAGCATTGAGATGTCTAAATAGAATACATGATTGCAGGGACACTTCATGACAGCTCCAGATCAGTTTCAGGTGTCCTGGGTCCTTGTCAGTGTGGACAGAGGATACTGTAGTTTGTGTATTCATACCCTTGAAATATGAGAGTAAATTCTGCAGCTGCAGTCTGAGCTGCGGTTCGCTCTGAGACCTTATAAGAGAACGAGTGAAAGCATTCCGTCCTGTGCTCATTTCCATGACATCATAATTAAACTTCGCCAGATGGGACCAGCATGAAATTCAATAAATAAAATATTTGGAAAAAATCAATTCCAATTATGTGACTCTTAAAAATAACTCGGATTCTATTTACTCCTTCTCCGGCAGCGATTCGTCTCACACCGCGACTAAACATTTAAACATCTTTCTCAGTAACGTCAGCTTAAAATGTAATTATCAGCCTTCATCATTGATGAAGGCTGTTTTCTTTCCTACTGCCAGGGCTCTTCTTGTAGGTGGCATGTGTATTTTCCACTGCAGTAAAGTGTGTTAAGATGGAGTCACCTGTCCTCTCAGTAGCTCATATGCTGTGATGCCCAGCGACCACCAGTCGACAGAGAAGGAGTAGCCAGGGTGGGACCCCTCGAAGGTTTGGAACAGCTCAGGAGCTGATAGACGGAACATATGACACAACAAAATCAAATATACATCTTTGCTAGGTTAGAAATAGATTTGATTGGTGTTGGTGCATTATTGATCCCTTTTCCTTTTTTTTCTTTGGGACATTTTAGTCCCAAAGTAGAAAGTTCGAATTACAAAAAAGAAACACGACTCTATTAGGAACATAGTTAAAATAGACATTGGTTTTTATTACGTACATGTTCCACAATGTTTTCTTTACAAACGTAGTTGCAGTTGAATCGAGATGGATTTTAAAACCTACTTTACAGTTGAAGCCTCAATTAGTGACCATCATCACACTCGGTCCCTCTTCTAACACCAAATGCCCACGTGAATTGTCTCATAATTTTCTCAACCGTTAGATATAATTGTCATGAATAAAAACTTAAATAATAGCAAGGGAGCACTGCAGTGCTTTGGAAATGTTAGACCATGGTCTGACCCAGGTCTGACCCAGTCTCAACTCTGGGTGCTTATTAAGACATGAGACCGACATGTCACATTAGCTGTCACATTAGCTGTCACATTAGCCGTCACATTTAGTGGCATGTCTGAAAGGGGCTTTGTGAGGCAGATTAGCACATGCTTTATAGATGTCTTTTAACAGCAGACTTTACAGAAGAGGTCGGGCTCATAAAGTGGTTCTGGGAATGAATAAATTCCACTTTTTTTGTTGTTGCCGGAGGCCAGTATTAATTATTGGGATCTAATTTGGAGCCAATGTAGCATCAGAATTTATTTGTAATGAATAATCAACCAAACAGGTTTTATGGGCGGGACGAGCGATCAAAACTCTAAAATGATTCCCCCCTTTTCTGTGAAAAGGAATAATCTATTCAAGGGAAAGTTGTTCAGCTGTAATCTTGTTTCAAATGGTCATGTTTCAATCTCCATCATTCATCACTTCTTTCTTCATTATCTGGATTACACTGTCAAAATCCAGACTACCATGACACATAATGTACACTCAGAAACACACGCACACACACACACACACACACACACACATACACACACACACCCTACGCCTCGTCGTTATGGCAGGTTTGCTCTGCTCTCTTACCGAAAAAGGAAAACATGTTTTAGTTTATCTACACATGAATAATCTACACCACCGAGTATCCACCTGAGATCGCACGCGGCCACGAGATCATTCTCCATCACGAGCACAGACTTTGTGAGGATAAAAGCAGGCGGACGCAAACACTCGCGGCCTCGTCATTCATATCCCCCTGAAATCCTGTTAAGCGCCTATCTGATCTCTCAGGAGCTGAATCCTGATCGACCTGATCACTACTGGACTTAAGAGTCATGAGGAGGGTGATTGCAGAGGAGCTGAAAAAGGATAAATGCCGTTCTTTGTAAAGGCAACAATATCTTCTTTAAATGTTAACACCGATCAAATCAAACAAAGAAGAATGTTCCACACATATAACATTAGGCACACATTTAGACACAGAAAAGGTTGTAATGTCGCCATATCAAAGCTTATAATTTGTCACTTACAATGTCTCCGAAGCAGAATTAATGATTCAGCTCCCTAAGCTTTAAACCTTCAGTATGCACCTCACAACAAAGTACTAACATGTATTGGTCAATACTGCCCACTAACCTTTGGCTGTATCTTTTTCCTGGCAGCTAATATTGACAAAGTCAAACTCTGTGAACTTGGCTTTAGGAGCTTTAAGGGTGAACACAGGAGATTTACAGATATGATTTGTGGTGTTTATTTTTTATTTGTATGCATGTGTCCCTCAATCCATAGTTCATGCCTTCACCAATCATTTAGTTTTTACTCTAGAACGGGTTTCATGTAAGACTTACAACCTGAATCTCTATTTGCACCATGTGCTGGGTGTTGGCACTTGTCTCCTCACATCAAGCCTGGAGGCAGGGCTTACCAAAGTTAGTCTCTAATATCCCTTCAATGTCATCGGGAATTTGGATTAGCTAAAATAAGCGTGCTCTGTGGAGTTTATATAAATAACGTTCCATCATTTCTCTAAATTAAAGCTTATAGTTTCGAACGGCTCCCTCAAGCTTTTATTTGATGTCCCTAGTATTAACGGTTTTGTGTGAAGCATTGGTCCAAAAGGTGTCTTCTTACCCATGTACGGCTTGGTCCCAGCAATGGACGTTGCCTTTAGGTCGTCTTTTACAATGGCTGCGATGTTGAAGTCTGTTAGATGGACGTGTCCTGTAGAACAGAGGGATTATATTACCTCAAAGGGACACAGAGCATGCTCACTTGTGTGAACCCTATAAATCCTAAGTGGCACAGAGCTATAAGATCACACAGCTCTGTTTACTCCATCAATATAAACTGTTTCCCCGAAAGCGTTTTTTTTCCCAAGCAATAGCAGGTATCCCAACAGGCTGCTCATGTGAGGATCAAAGGGATTTTAATACACAACATGATAGAAAAAATGCCTTGTCCTTTATGCACACTTACAATCACTGCAGGGCATTAAAAGGCATCAAATGCAAATGAACTGCGGCTTTATTGATGGGATAAAACAAGTCTGCAATTAAAGTGTGAGTCTTTAAGCAGCAACCTGACCAAAGTCAAAGTCAAAGTCAAACCATTGACCTGTGTCTCACCATGCTGCAAGATGGCCCAGAGTCTACGACATGCACACTGAGCACACACTAATGAGCTGAATGTGTGTGTGTGTGTGTGTGTGTGTGTGCATGTGCACGTACTTGCACGCGCGCGTGTGTGGGTGTCATATTGAGTGAGACAGAGCTGGGGACTTTTTTTTGCCGCAGGGTGATTGTTCGGATGAATGGACATCCTCAATCACCTCACAAACACATACAGTACGTCCAATATAAAAAACAAGTAGCCATACCGTACGCAGTTAAAAAAAGTATATATATATATATACCTTACACTGGTAACTGTGTGTGTGAATATAAAGCAGACACAAGCTGGCCAGCTGTGTTTATTTACACTGAGCTTTTAAAGATAAGAGAACTGCACATAGAGCACTTCTCTCCTCCTTTATTTTTCTTCCTCTCTTTCCCTCCTCCCTCTATGTTTTTTTCCATCACTCTCCATTATCACACCTTTTCTTTCTGTGTGCCTTTGTTTCCATCACCCTCTTCTTCTCTTTTCCTGCTTGCCTCCCATGAGACAGCTTTCCTCTGTCCTCTTCAATATTCAGGTTTTTATTTTATTTTCTCTCCATGGACCCATTTGTGTTTTGTTATTTTAACTCTGTCCTTTACCATTTGTAATATGCTGGAAATATACTCACATACTGTATTCTAATCTGCGACGTATGCCGTTAGTTGCGTAGTGAAGGACAGAGGTGGGATCGGGTGATGCTTTGCAGATAGAAGAGGACCATTGTTAATGCAGCCTGATGACTGTGACAGAGGTGCAGCAAAACGTCAGACTATAAGTGGAGCATGAGCAAGAGTAGAGCTTCTTTTATGTTTTCATATTTAATGATGTGTCCTGTCTCTGTCAAATACAGTACGTATCTCCCTTTTTTCCCCCCTCTTCTGTCTCCATCTCTCTTCGCTTTGCAGAAGACAGATTTAGGACAAGAGTTTTACACAGTAGCCACCGGGAATAAATGGATAACCATCTTCAAAATGTTGGGCTGCGTGGATAAAAAAGTATCTAGTTGCAAAATAACATGTTAACCAAAGTATCAGTTCAAACCTCTCCGGTCCAGTTAGGTGGGAGGAGCAATACAGCTTCTGGTGTCCAATAGCAGAGGCTTTTAGACTTGTAGGTTTGCTCTTGTATAATTGTTACATTTTCAAGAGAAACAATGAGTAGTAAGTTTATTTTGGAGTCTAGTTAGTGTCGTGATTTCAGATATATGGTAACGGGACACAAACATAGCATAACATAACTAGCATAGGTCACAAAGAGATTAAGAGATGACACCGTTTCCAAATCTGCATTTTGGAAAATGTACAGGACATTGCTTTCGGGTAGCAGAGCTCTGTCACCACGGCGTGGAGTACTTGCTGGGTACAGTGAATGGGTTGATAGACGGTGGCTCCTGACTGGTGAATCAAAGGAGGAGCCCAGGGAGAGCGAACAAGGAGCTTCAGGGCTCAATACTAACTTTGAAAAGTGGTTGCCATGCTGGTAACTTCAAAACGTGCCATTTTTAGTCACCTTATATTTGTGTTAATTAGGAAACTGTGCGGCTATATCCATATACGCTTAGTGATAACGAACAACAGTTTGTTGACGTAATGTATATTTCAATAAGTGAACATAACAAGCCAGCCTCACTTGGACATTACTTTGACTCTTTTTTCAGTCTATTGTTGCCATGGACCTGTTACTCGTTATCTTATTGACATGTTATGCTGGGTATAACTTGGGATATGACTGAATTAACCGCCGTTGCAATGCTTTTAATGTTATTATTTATATTTTTCCTTTGGATGTTAAGCTTCTATTGCACTATTTTTAAGTGGGCCATTTCACTCACTCATGTGTGTGCACTACATGAGGAGAATACAGGTCAGAGTTGAATTAGTTAAAATAATACATGCAGTTCAGAGTGGCAGTATTCCCTTAAAATTTAAATATAATCTCTCGCTCTAAAATCATCAGATGAACTCTCGCTTCTCACCAGTCAAACTGATCCCTTTCCTGAGTGTGGACATGTGAACGATGGTTCAGCAGGTTACCTTGTGGCTTAGTTATCTAATGAGTTTTGCTGGGATTACCTCCACAACTGTCGGGTTTGATCCTTAGGTTATGTCATGTCTATTGTATTTCTCTTTGCAATAAAAACCTCATACTGTACATACACAAATGAGTCTACTAATGGCTCAATCTGGGCGTCTGTCGGTCATTTTAAACACTTCTACACAAACCTTATAGAGAAGCTTTATGTGAAAGGACTGTTCCACAGCAGAAGATCAGTCCTCTCTGATGCATTGCTTGTATTGTTCCGATACATTTCCAACATGAATTTAATGATTTAGTTCAAACTCAAACGGATATTTCTGATCACAAAAGATCATCTACTGTACTTGGTCCCGTGGGTGATGATGTGGCAAACATACAGTATGCACTGGCGCTTCTTTTGCCTGGGAGAGGAGGGCAGAGAGCCGTGGCTTCCCTCACAATGTCGCCTCTTCATGTAGCGCCTGCTCACAGTTCATAACCCAGACAACGTCTCCCAGCATCCTGGGGCTATGCCTTTAAATAAAGCAACATCGCACGTGCGTGAGTGAATAGTTTTTCTCTCTGTGAAGCAGCTCCCAGAGGAACACAGGAGCAACGGGGTCGATTCAAGCTCGCACAATGGACATGGTGTGCTGCAGAAGTAAACAGCCCCCCACCTCCCCACCTCCCCACCTTGTTTTAGACTTAGGTGGAGAAGTAAACTACAGGTCTGCATTGGAAAACAGAGTGTGGGTGGAATGCATGAGGAGGAGCGTTGTGCTTTGTTGTGGAAACGCACACATACAGTACAGAGAGAGAGAGAGAGAGAAAGCACAGGTAAACGATGGATGTCCTGTGGAAATCAGGATTAGGCTGATAAAGATGCCTCTCCATCTGCTCCCTCCTTATCACTCTTCTTCCCATGTTTCCTTCTTTATTTGTCGACTCTGATTTTCTTCCTTTGCAAAATCTTTATCTCCTGAAATGTTTGCTCATCACTTTCCTCTTTCTTGTTTTTTTTCTCTCTCTCTCTCTCTCTCTCTCTCCTTCTCTCTGCTTCCAGTGTGTAGCGACAGCAGGGCTGCCATCTCACGTAGCCCTATAGCAGCTGCCCAGTGCCCTCCAAGATGTCAGTGAAATCTGAATGCTACACTATATATAGTTAGTTTGTTAGTTAATTATTCATAGACCGAAATATCACAATATTGTATATACATTACATTCAGCTCATGAATAAAACGACCACACAACATGATCATCTTCCAACATTTTGAGGACAGTGTGCAACATAACCGAGACCTCTTGTCTGCGCCTGTAAATATAGATTTGAGATTGTTTCCGTTATGCTCAAATTCTACTCAAATCTCCTGAGTCGGAGGACAAATGTCATTCATTTTTTGCCAGAAGGGCACAGGTGTTGTTTAGGTGGTTCAGGGAGCACATCCTCCAAGTTCAATGAACAATCTCTGTGCCTTGAACTTGTTAAGTTAATTCTCAAATGATCTGTCATTTACAGTCTACTCTCTGTATCAACAACATCAGCCATCGGTTTGTGGACTACGATTTTGAAGCCTTGAGTTTGGAATTTTGTCCGTCGCCATCTTGGTTTTTGTCTGTCGTCAACTTGTTTTTTTGCAGTACAACCGAATGGTTCAGGGCTTATTTCACGATAGAACTGTACTGTTATATTATTATGCTTCACTGGAAGCTGGCGTGGGTGTGTCATATAATTCTCAGTCAGAGGACATAACCTGTTGTAGAAAAATGTATGTTATTAGCTGAATCATAATAAACCATCTGCTGAATGACTCAAAGGGGGCATTGGTTGGAACAGAAGGTTCAGACGGTTCGTTGGTAACTGGTTTTGAATGCATGTTGGCGTTTTGGAGAAGAAAACAAAATAGCTGAAAAGAGCAGTTTCCACCTATGTTTTTGATCTTGCAGAGTAGACTTCTTAAATTAACAGGTCAAGTTCTGTGTCACTCCAAACAAAGCCAATGGGAGAGTTTCAACGTGTTTGAATATATAGGTGTTCTTTATTCTTTTGGCCATGTAGTGTACATGTGCACACTGTGCCATCTTATGTTTGGGATCTCTGTGTGTTTCTCGAGGATGGATTATCACATGAAGTACTTTAATATACCTCTTGATTGACGTATTTGATGAAGGAATTTACAGTCTTTCTTTCTGCCGCCTTTATTTACAATTGCGCCCCTCTCTCTGACATGTACACAAACACACACACACACACAAACACGCGCACACACAAACACGCGCACACACACAAACACGCACACACACACACACACACACACTGCTCTGTGGTTATTTGTGTCAAACTGAAACTGACACTAAAGCCTATGAGACTTTATCAATCATTCAGAACAGGGAGCGAAGGCGGCATCATTAATATAACCCCGTCCTCCACAGTCCTATGACATCATACATTTCAGAGAAAAGGAACACCGTGTTAATGTCACAGTGCTTCAACCAGCGCAGACTGGCATAGTGCGGACAGAAAATAAAAATGAACTTGTGCACTCCTCCTCTATGTTGTTAAAACTTGGTAGTTAGTTGCTTTCTTACTTTATGCTTGCAAGGGCAATCTGGGCAGCGACCGTGAAACATGCCTCTCAGCATTGCTCCTTTTGATCTGTGCAGACGTGCTCCCAGAGGTCTGAGGTATGGTGAAATCCTGAGTCAGAAGCTGTTATGTCTTGAATTTGGGACGCTGAGTCAAGTCAGGGCACAATGTTAAATGTCATTACCATAATTAGACAAGTCTTATTGCGCTGGAATTCCACCCACTCACCTCCATATGAATAAATGGCAATAATAATAATAATTAGAAAAGGGTTCTTACCATGTTCATCCAGTAGTATGTTGTCAGGTTTGATGTCTCTGGAATGGAAACACAAACAGTACCATGGAATTAGTATAGTCTTTTTTTGTGTGTTTTTGGGTGGTGAGTCAAATCAAGAACAGATTGCACGTGCATGTAATATCTGTGCAAATATTTAAAATTCTAATTTGCCGTTTTTCAGGATCTGCATATAGTCAGTGCCAGAGTCTTTAGGCAACAATTGTTATTGTAAATAAAAAGGCAGTAAAGTATTGTTCGTTAAAACACTTTGTTTATACTTGCGCTTGGCACTGTAGCGCGAACCCTTCGCAGATGGCGTGCGAGTGCAGAGCATGCATGGAGGCGTTTATGCTTTATGTACTGTTCAATGGATTATTCTCTGAAATGCCCAGGGTAGAGAAACTAAATAAACTGAGGAATCAAGAAGAACACGATTGTAACCCATAGACTTAGACACCATGTATGGGTGTCACCAGCAAAAAGCCATAAACCAACATATACAATGCAGAGGAGGGAATGAAATGATGTGTAAAGTCATACATATACATATATTATGACGAAACAAAGGAATATCCTGTGAACAATTTGATTTGACTGCAAAATACTTTGTTTTAAAGACCTCCTGTTTTTAAAGCATCTAAACATTAGCCTTCACTGTCACAATTAGTTAACTGATAAAAGCACTATTTACATATCTAGGGGTTATACAGTCAGGATTCTGAGGTGCACGACCAAGCACCAACCGTGATTATGTCATTTGATTGGCATGTGCGCCACGCGCTGGCTTCACTACATTGCGTTTAAACTAAGCTTACTCTTTCCTGATATGTATCAATTAAACTTAAACCAGGAAGCCCAGTCTAGTCTAATATACATTTTCTCATGACCCAAAACAGATTCTAATGTATTTAATGTGAGGCTAATTTGCAATGCCATGTGGGTGTGAAATAATATGATTATGTTGTTTGTTGAACAACCAAATTTCAGAACAATCAACTTTCAGAACCAACAAAATGACACTGGAGACCAGGCTTTGGCCCTCAATTAGTTAAAGTACGAGGTAGAATATGCAAAGTTTGAGTTGCCTACACCTATGCATGACTTCACCACAGTGGAGGCAGGAGTGGAGACGAGATTCTTCATTTTGATTTGTTTGTAAAAAAGTGATAAGCAATTTGGTGTTTCCAGCGCCGCACTTCCCACAGTCCACCTGTACATAAAACCGTGTGGGTGGTGCTCGTATGTCTCATTTAGTGCTGATGACACTTGAGTTTCTGTAGGTGGCACTCTCCTCTTCGTCCTGCCAGGGAGGTTACATTGCTCATATCAGTTACCCAGTTCTTCCTCTAGCTATTCTACACAAGCCACCTTTTCTGCTGCTCAGGTCTTACAACTAAACACTTCCTGTGTGTCAGAGTACTACCCAAAGCTACACATATATAAATATACAAGTGGGCTGACTCACTCAAGTGTGTTGAGTCATTTCACTTCAGTAAGTGACAATAGTTCACATATAATACATCCATATATACACATTAAAATACGATTTGGGCGGGCCGGCAGTCTGAACAGAGCCTTATTTTTTTGGGTACAGTGAATACAGGTTTTATTTTCCTGCGACTGCAACTATGTACTGCCATAGAAATAACAATAATGTGATTTTCTCAACAAACATACCTAATCAGTGTCTTTTTTGTAGGCAGGAGAATAAGCCTAGATTAGATTATGCTCTGATGCGCTGTGATTTTCACTGCACTGCGTTTTTGAGTGACGTTCAGCCACTCATCTTTTGTTGTTCTGTGGACACATTTGTTGATAAATGCTCTCCTCTCTGAATCACCCTTTCTTCTCCTGACAGTAATGTACTGTGGCTTATGAAATACTCTGCTCTCGATTGGAACCATAGAAAGTGAATTTATAGAGAGGAGTCCTTTTGACAACAGACATCAGAGCAACACAGACTGCGGATTCCCAAATTGTGACACAGTGTCTGTCACAAAGGCACGAGTATTATTACCAATGTCCTTGATGACAGTCAGACACTTCAAAGCACAGTTCAGTGCCCAATGACATCCCTCCTTTATTTTTAATTCAAAGTGAACTTATTCTTTTCTTTCTGATCATTTTCACTGATCTGTATCTGTCCTTGACACTCAGACTAATTCCTAATAACATTTGTGCCAACATACATTTTTCCCCCACCACTGTCCATTTACACACGATAACATAGACTCTCACACACAGTCAGGCACGCGCATCCACGGAGTGTCACATTCCCATAACTGCCATCCTCTCCTAAGACATATGAGAGTTGTTTTTTCATCCGAACAGTCTGTTTCCTGATGCATGTGTTAAGCTGCAGACCAAAAGAGGGGAAGGGCACAGTGTGTTCTCGGCTTCTCTCTGTTTCCTAGTCTCTCAAGATGCTTTGAACTGGAGAGACGACATTCAATATTCAGCGTCCTTCTCAAATGTTCCACTAGTGCATGATGGTCAAATGCAGCACTCCTTGTGAGAATCACCACACCCACACACAGAATTAGGACCATTGAGAAGTACCTGTTTTTTAGTTTGTTCCCAGGGTTTGTGAGGTCAATGTGCTACATAGAGGTTTTTTTTATTTGTATTTGACTTGATTTGTAATTATGCTATTTCAGCATGTTTGTTGGAACAAAATAATACACAATGTAGGTTTTAAGGGAACAAAATGGGAAATAGTTGGGAGATTCCAGAGGACCTTAATGTGTTCTGGTGGATCACAACAGGTGAAAGATTGTAGCACCGTAACAGACACACTCATTGTGCATCCTCAGGATTAGACAGCAAGTGTCTCCTCTAATTAAGTCCACTGCCCTGTCGGAGCCCAGCAATATTTAACATACCAAAGGCCACACTGACCTGTGTTTTGTGTGCAGGATCGAGTGGTGCGGGCTCAGGTGGGGGTGAGAAAGGTCGACCATGTAACCCTTAATTAGCTGACATTTGCCTCAAAGGATGGCACTAGGGGAGAGAGGAGGGACTTGTGTCGCTGTACAAAAAAAAAAAAAGAACAAAAAGTAAACCTCTCTTTATAGCTAAAGGCCATGCTGCCATTGTGAAGCCACGGGACGTGCTGGGGTTGAGCTAACTGGATCTACAGATAAAGCAAAGCAGCAAGGCTCATTAGGAGGAGGCGCGTGGTAATAGCCAAGCTGCTGATGTCGAGGTGGCGACGATGGCCATGACTGATCTTTTCTTCTGACAATGGACATTAAAGAGCAAGAAAATGCTCCCGATACATTTTCCAAAACGGACATGTTCTGCAACCATACTAATTTGATACACTAGCTAAGGTTGCATTGGAAAAAAAATATATATACAGGAAAGGAGATGCATCTAAGTGCAATGCATGTACATTTCCCTCAGAGAGACACTCGGTTATTTTGCTTGGTCACATACTCTTGACTTGCTGATGTCTTTGCAAATTATTACTCCAAATTTCCAACAAAGCTGAGAGTTGATTTCTAAAAATATGAAGAAAACCTACTTAACATTAGGAAAGTGACCATACAGTCAACTAAATAAAAATTGGATTGGATAAAATTCCATTTTAACCAGGTGTATTTGTGGCTATTCTGGATTGTAGGCTGTTCTAACTTTGCACTTGCGAGCTCCATTGAGATTTGTATTTGAAGAAATGAGATCTTGGGCATAACAACTAATCAGGGCACAAGCCTCCTCCAGCTTTCTGAGTAGATATGTTTTTCACACAATACATTTCTCGTCTCTGCATCTGACCAAAAGTAATCACAGAAAGAAGCTGCCTATAACGGCAACGCTGGCTAACTGCAAGGCATATGCCTATTGCAACCATACAAGATGCTAAATAATTAGCTTCATTTAAAACCAAACAGAACAAAGGAAAGGATGGTCTCAGATACCCTGAATGTGCTTTGTAGTGGTTTTGCACTAAAATAGTCAATATTTTAGAAACATCATACTTATGAGGCCTATTCTAGAAGTCACAATCAATACTCTGTGTCTCAGTTGCATTCAATTTAATCGCTCTATTAACGTAATTATATTTTCCTTTCATAAGAGTTGACATAAGAATTACCAACTAAAGTTGTTTTGTCAAGAAAAAAAACCCATAATGAAAAGTAGGTCAGACGGCTCTGTAATGATCATGTATAAGGAAAGAGCAGCGCTAATATTCCCTTTTGTTTCCTTGACTGAGTAAGAGATTTTAATGTGTACGATGCCGTGCCATCATTTGGATTATTGTCATTAAAAAACATTTGAAACGTTGTTCAGAAGTGGTCTTGGTGATTGTAATGAAGACCCTCCATTACAAATATTGGAACACAGCTTTAAAGGAATGAGACACACTCAAAGGGGTTAATGATTTATTTTAATGTCTTGATGATTGATTCTGGAAGATGTGGAGTCAAGTATGTCTAAAGGCAAACCTGTGAAGAAAATTGTAAGATTAGTTTGGCTACTCTTTACTCAAATAATTGGGAGTATAAACTGTTTCTTGGTGCAGTCAAATACTATGCAATGTGTACTGTGTTCAAGCTACTCTACTCTGTTGTATCTCCTCTCCAGGGTTTTCCATCTAAATGAGTCCCCCGGGTGCCTGAACACCAATTTATGGTTCCAGGAGATACCAAGTAATAATTAGTAGAGGGGTGTTTGTAAAGTCTATTTCCCTGTTTGGGCGTTATATGATCTCTGTGGTGACATGTGGCACCAATAGAGATCATGCAGATTATTGATGTTAGGTAAAAGGTAGGAGGAGATGGACCAGTAAGTAAGTCAAACAGCAATGCGTTTATTGAGTGAGACAGATAAAGAGTAATAGGAATAGACCACATTGGGAGATAAAGACGGGACAGTGACAATTTGTGAGAAAACTAAATGTGTAGTGCTTATTCTGTACCAATAATAAAGTGGAGAGCCAATGAGATGACCTGGACTAGAAAAAAAAGGCGAGGGGATATACAGAGCTAAGGGTGAAATATGAGAGGCAGAGAGAGAGTACAGTGAGCGAGTAGCGTAAAAAAAGGTAAGTAAGCAGTAGAAAAAGGGGAGAATAGTTTAAAAAGTGAGGGGAAAGGCCATGAGAGCTCTGTGCAAGCTGATCCCCTCGGCTTTTCACGCGGTTGAGTGACCCTACAAGTCATTAGCAGGATCTACTGGCCTCATTACAGCCTTATAATAGGGGAAGAGGGGTAACTGAAGCCTGTACCTGGTCATATGATACTGCACTGATACTGGAGTGGGCCAACTCACATAAGAACAGAGGCTTATACACACACACAAGTCATGCAACCACGCGATCACACACTATGCTCATTGCAAGAGCCGTCGAGAGCATAGGCCTACACATATGCAGAGTCCAAATAAGAACACACACCCATTCCTGTAAATGCACCACGGTGAGGTCCAGATACGTTCACATGGGGAATGAGGACCACACTTTCTGCTATACTAAGTGACAAATGAATGCTACATTTCAGAGCAACGTGTCTCTCTGACTTCAGCCTCCAACCTCAGCTTAAAACACAAAACAAAGGAAAGATACAATTTTCTAAAGCATTATATCATGGGGGTGAATTTTCTAGAGGCGCAAATTACATTGTTCCAACACTAAAGCTATCAGTAAATATACAAAATATAAAACTATAACAGATTAATCAATTCTGAAATCTCAATATTGAGAGCCATTGAGAGGCCATCCAAATGCTCCCAATCTTAGATATTGTACTCATAATGCAGAATAACTATTAATATTATTCCTTTTCTTGCTTTGGAAATATGCTACCAATGTTAACATTACATATGGCTAAATACATATGCAAACATAAATACAATCAGCTATCTTTATTATAGCAGACAAAGGCTTTGAATTATAAAATGAACACTACTAACATAAAGTTGTATGACAAAAGTAGCAGTCCTCTGCTGTTGGAGTTTTAAACGTCCCTATGTTGATCCATTATTTGAACAATTGGACTGATGTTTATAAATATGCCAGTACAGTCCTCCCACTAAGGTCCAAGATCTTAAACACCGACCATTGATAATATGAGCACAGTATACTAAATGCATATTGGTAAAATGGGCTGAAACCTAATTAATTAATATACAGTCTAATAGGTAAGCTGTAACTTACATACATTACTCACAATTAGGCTCTGTAGCAGGTGGATTTAGATTCACAAATGTAAATAAGTTTAAGTTTATAGTAACATGATGGGGGGATGAGGGCAATAGGGAGCAAACAGTGTGTGTATCAAGCTTCATTCTCACTTTAAAACTTGTCTGAGGTCCAGTCTGAAACTGGCCTAAAGGTCCTCACTTTGCAAAATGTCCTCACTCCAAAGGTTATATACAGGTGCTGGTCCTCACAATGATGGTTGACAAACATCCACACACATATCTGTTAGGTAAGTTCTCAGATGTTGTCTAATCAAGCAGCTGCACAATAATAATATAGAAATTCGGAACAATCAGATCAAAAGATTTTCAAACTCAATTATAGATCTTACCAGATATGTAATGCAATTTTTTTATAATAGGGTTGCAAAGATCAATCTGCAGATTATTTTCTCTGATAATTGAATAATTGTTTGTATTGTAGTAGCGAAAATACAGATAAATACAGCCGTAACTTTTTAGTGAGCATTAATTATGTATATTAACACAGTGTATTTATTGGGCAGGTATGTGATGATGTCTTGGAGCAAGGAGAGTGCTATTTGTATCAGTTGCAGACAGTCTGATGAGCAATGATGAGTTACAGTCACTCATGTAGGGGGGGTTGGGGGGGTGGGGGGGCACACCACATATATAAAGTATAAATAACTGCCTACGAGAAGAGAAGAGAGCTTTCAGTCTGATTCTTTGTTGAAGTTTGTAGACACTCATTTGTTAGAGAAGCCTTTATACCAAGAGCAGTTTTCATCTGCTCTCTGCTCATTTCATCGAGTGATTATAAAAATGGTTGTCGATAATAGAAGTAAACACTATTCGATTCATTGTCTAATCGTTTTAGCTCTACTCGATTGTTTTTTTATGACACATTTCAACTGTTCCAGAAATACTGAGATTTGATACCCAGCCCTCCTTACATGATGTATGGCGTTCTTCTGCTTCTGGCTTTGGGCCAAATGCCAAATGAACAAATGATTTTTAGCCATATTAAAATCCTTAACTACTATTAAAATATTATCCATAAGCTGCGACAGTGAAATTGGTGTTACTGGTTTCCCGGGCATAGATTGCAGGCAGTTTAATCAGAGGCTCTTTCATGGCTTCGCTGCTTTAGCAACTCTCTTCTCCATTCTAGAATAAAAGCAGCGAGCTGTTGGAGATTGTGCCTCTTCCTCTCTGTCACAAAGGAGGAGCTCTGGAAGCCCCAGAAAGCCCACGGCTCAGCTACATCACACACACTCAAAATAAAGCAACACATACACAAACACAGTAATACGCAGGCAGTGCAAATAAACTCACAAATGAAACTCACAGTGTCAAAATCCCTCAGTTTGCAAATGCCCACGCCCACCAGACACCGAAGAGCGAGTCAGACAGCCGCTGCCTTTGAAGGGGAATTGAAAGCCCAACTCGACCCGCGGAGGCCACCGACTCCAACCCAGCAAACTGCGGCGACTCCCGCTCACCCTTTTTCTTCTCGCCGTTAAAGACAAGCAGCCCTGACAAGTGTGAGAACGGCACAGGTGTACATGCGTGTGAGTTTACTCTCGTGGGTAAACATTGCGTGTGTCTGAATGACAGAAGCGACGGCGGAGCTGAGAGATGTTCATTCCTTATTCATCAACAGATACCGAGTGCATTTTGGTTGACGGAAGTCGGGGTTGACAAGTCATCGGTGTAATTTAGGAGCTGATTTTTGAGAGGCACAGAGTGCGGAGCAGACACCGAATGCAGCCAGTCGGCAGCAAAAAGCCGAAGCCGAAACTAACATCACAATTACCAATGATGAATAATTCACTCAGGGAATGTTACAAAACATAACAGCTCTCGTCACCGTCTTTGACTTTGTATCTCTGCCTGTGACTCCTCCTGTCTGTCTCCATGTCTGCCATTGGGACTACCTCGATACAACAATCTCTGCTAAAATCTTTCCTCTTCTTTTACCTGCGGGCAGACACGTGAGTTAGATACACAAGCAGGCAACTAATGATCCCTTTGGAGCAGACTAGCGAGTAAACATTATATTATGTTCACAGCGCAAAAAACCTCCTCCCATCTGCCAATCTGCTGAGATTTCTCGACAATAATAATGCTCAATTCACCATTTTGTGGTAGAAATCTGAGAGCTAGCATCAGCTGGCACCTTAATCTGCATTTATGAAATACAAGAGCATGATTTCTCCCTACCCTCCCTCTTTGTTCTTATTTTTCTTCTTCTGCTGGGAAATAAAACATGAACACACCCCATGAATAAAGAATACTTCACTTGACTGTAGCTCGCCATTTTGAGTATTCGTAAGAGTAACGGCTTAGTCTGCCTCCATGCAATCGCCACTGTGACTGTTTTGTTATTCTTTCACCTTCAATTAACCAGATAGGTGAATTAAGACCATATTCCCCTTTGGCAGCTTGGCAAAAGGCCTCCAGAGGAGAAGGGGATAAAGGAGCAATTAAGATTATTTTAGGCAAGTTATCCTTTGCCACTACCTGAGAGAAATAGAGTAGAACAATCAGGCAAAACCGAGACTAAGAAAAGAAGGTATAAGGTCAATCGGTGGATAAAACAACACAAGATGGGGAAAAATGCGGAGTGATAATGAAAGAGATTATGATGGAAAAGTACGGTGTACTGTGTGTGTGTGTGTGTGTGTGAGAGAGAGAGAGTGAGAGAGAGAGAGAGAGAAAAGATGGGGAAAAGAGATCATAGCTTGCAAAAGAGAATCCTCCTTGGATGAAATAGGCTTGCTGCTGGAACAGCTGGGTCTCAAAACGCTTCAGGAAACTGAATAAATAGATTGGACGGTTTCCATGGAACGACCAAAACCAACACTGTCTTAGTCTTCCCAACCTCCAGTGGCAATCAGCCCCAAGCCCATTTGTTCCAGCTGAAGATGAAAATCTTAAAAAATGTGTCACAAAGTCTTATACTTACCAAGTGCCTTGTGGATTCATCTGGACACTGTCGGTTTTTTGTGTGCAAATTTTACTCACACGGGAGTAAATAGTGTTTGTTTTTTTTGCTGGGGAAGTGTTTTCAGCCACAGATTTTAGGCGACACATTCGGCACTCTAGTTTGTATTTACAGCAGCAAGACAGCGCATCTGGCATTGTACACATTGTGGCCCTATCCTTTAAAATATTATTCAAACAAGTGTACATGTTTCACTGTGAGATAAATGTAAACTGTAGTCTGTCTGCAGGATCTATATCCATCTTTGTCAGTTTAATAGGAATGATTAGTCCCTTAACTACTTTAATGGGCAGTGTGTTCCCTAATTGAAACAGTGAGAGGAATATTGACTTGTTAAGAGCGTCTGCTGGCTGTCAACATGAAAGTCTTTCCATTATGAGGAATCCAGGAAGCAACAACATACACCTGAGGATTCAGCCTCAGATAATTGTTGTTGATGTCAGAGAAGCTATGGTGAGGTGACGCACACACACACACACACACACACACACACATTCCCCTGTCACACACTTGCCATTTATTTTTCCACTTGTTTGGAGAGACTCATAAAGTCTCTGAAGATGTCATCTAATTAAGACTCATTCGGTTGTCAATAATTCAAACTCCTCAGAGAGCTTTGGGTTAAACACACAGACTAACTAACATGAATAAGATAAACCAGATGACATGCCTGATGTTGGTCATATTCTGAGCATAGTGTCTCAAAAGTCCAAATACGCAGTTCAAAATATGTTTCCTCAGTGCAGAATAATTTTTTAGACAAGAAAAAGGACTGTAACAATGGGATAAATTTGTAGTTGAATATCTTACGTTTTACACCTTAAGTGACGTTTTCTTTATTTCTTATTTAATTGTGATGAAAACATGAATTGAAAGCATAACTGGTTATTGCAAGAGTTTTCTTAGTCTTGGACACCATTTCAAGTGGTTGGTAATAACATTTTATTTAAGGATGAGTAGTGTAAAACTTCTAAAATACTCCCTACTTTGTAGGCTTCAAGTAAAATCAATTACAAGTACAACACATTGTAATTAATTTAACTTCGACATCACACTCTCGGCTCCTGCATGTCCCACGATGATGCTGCTGTCTTGATTTTCCATCCAGGCTCTATCAAGAGGAGGTGATCTGCTGTTTTTAAAGTCGTTGCTGCTCTGTGCCCACTCCCTTGAGATTGTTAATTTGTCATACGGTGGCATGCAGTTCAAGAGCTCATTATTGAAAATAATTGCCAATATTAAACACAGAGATGTCTGTTGTTGTCACTGCTGCTTTCATGGTATTATGGATCCCAGTATCGTTACTCCGTCCTCGATCTATAACCTGTGCATGACTACACATTACATTACATTTCATTTAGCTGACGCTTTTATCCAAAGCGACTTACTTACTTATATATCGTGGACACAGCTACGGGGAGCAATTCAGGGTTAAGTGTCTTGCTCAAGAACACATCGACTAACCACTGACCCACAGTCGCCCAACATCAAACACATATTTAAAATTATCAGTTTTTAAACTAATAAAATCATTCGTATTTGTTTGTCAAAGATTACAGTGATACTGCCTAGAACCCAGGCGGGATTCATAAACTCTTTTTTCCAGTGGTTTTCCCAAATACTTAATAAGAGTATCCCATTAAGCCCACTGCTATTAACTCTGCACATAAATTATAGGTATATTTTTCAAACTGAGCGCTGCCATGTTAGTTTGTATGCTGACGATGCCGTGATGTATACTTTCTTCTCCTTCAAGCCTTCCAAATTGCAGTCTGCTTTTGACGACTCTTCCATTCATTTTAAGCTTGTTTTTAACAATATAAAACAACATATTTGCACTTGACACTAACACACCCTTTAGAACCAACGGGCCTAATTCACCAATATACAAGGTAGGTTTCAGTTAGTCCGTGAATTAAGAGTAAAATAAATATAATAGTATAGCGATGTACGAGCACAGGTACTGTGCAAGACTGAGTTAAGAACTGAGTATTCAAATTGAAGTTGAAGTTACTGTTACTATTACAACAAGCATATTTATAGTCATAGTCATGATCAAACTTGCAATGACATAATTACCGTATCTATACGTTATCGTCATTACTACTGATTATTATCAAAATCACCAAAGACTAACATAAGAAGACCATGTACATCCTGCACACGTGTACACAGGTGCGCACACATACACACAAACACATTCTGCAGGCTTTAAGTGCATTCACTCGCCACACCAAAATCAACACGTCCACATCTGAGGGAGGAAATTATATATTCAATTTCCACGGAGATGAGCTCAGAGTTACTTTCAGCCCCTCTTCCTATTTGAAGCTAATGAATGCAGATTGAAAAGATGTTGATTCCGTCTAAACAAACGCCCCCAACACCTGCACATCAAGTCTGTCCTCTTCAGCACTAAAATAGAAAACATCATTTAAATATTCATATCCCTCAATGGACTCAATGAATACGCACATAAATAATCTGTCCCTTTTCTCTCTCTGGTTCCTTTTTCTGTAGTAAAAGCAGGGACACGAGCAAGTGGTCTGCTTTGTGTTAATTGGTCTAATTTGTGGAAGGTAAGTTTCCTATTAGTCATCATTGGAGGTGATGTCTTTCTCTATTTACCTGGAATACTCACTTCGCAGTGCCTCAGATATTGGAGCAAATAATAACTAATGCGCTACTCAGGTCGCACATGCTGTAAATGTATACATTACAGTACTGTAAGAGTCATTACAAAGCAACAAGTTATCCTGTTTGGAAGCCTGGAGTAGTTTGAGTCAGTGTCCTTCCACAAGTCTTGCTCATTTAAGTCTTTGTAATTTCGCCCAAGATTCTACTTTTTAATAATATTTGCACATTTTAGTTTTGAGCTTCTGAAAAAAGAAAACAATTGTATTTAATGTGGTTGTTCTATCTATGGTATACACTCCTGGAGTATCATTATAACACTCTGCAGATAATCCATATTCAATGTTTGCTTATGTACAACTGAAGAAATATTCGTAAGCCAAATATAATATCCTGATTTATGAAACCTTGCCTATGCCCGCCAGCGCACAATTTCTCATATAAATCCTTAATCAACTCGGAATTGCCTGCACACCACCTAGTTCATTCCCACAATTACCCATAAATGGTCACTGCAAAGCACCTCATGAATGTTGATGCATAGAAGTGAGCCTGTAGAATCTACAGGCTCACTTCTATGCATCAACATTCATTGATCTATAGTGTAGATCAATTGTTGGTTACGGGGGATCACGGCCACCTAAAATAAATCCACTATAGAGGAAATTACCGTAATCACATATGGGACGCTAGACACTTATCCTGGACTCCGGTGTAAGAATCCTGAGCTTTGCTCAACCCCCAAAGCTGACGACCTTCATTTGACTTGTATGCAATGTAACAATGACAAAGTTGCAGGATTGGAAAACAGCAGCAAATATGCTTTCCTCCAAAGTATATTTGGCATAGTAAATCAGAAAATATTTAGTTTGAAACAGGTCTGCTCTATTTGTATAATTTACCTGCATTGTTCCTATATGAGGGGTATATATGTGTTAACGGATACCAGTCTGGGAAAGAGGGACACATTTTGGCAGCATCATTGGCCAAGCTCTTTGAGTCACTTCACCAACTTATAATAATAATATTGGGCTGTCGCCATGTCTTTCTTGGCCATGTGAGTCAGTGGCTCTGCCATAACAGCAGATATTTCTGCCTAAAAAGCACTTAACCTGCATTTTACAAATTAATTTAGGCCTTGACGCAGCAGTGGGGACAGAACTGGTGCATTTTATGACGGTCATAGTCTGCAGCTCAGGGTAAATTGCTGTGTCAGGTGTGACCTCCATGCCAAGACAGCTTGACCTTTCTGCACAGTGGTGGAGCAGTCATATTAGAATCTAATATGGAAGTGGACAGGCAAGGAGAAAAGAACACCGAGGTAGACAATACTTAAACTCGGTGGTGAAAAACAAGGGAAAGAGACCGAAGGAGTAAACATATTGTAGCAGGAGGAGAAATAATGGGGCAACCGGTCTCATGTTGTTTGCATAGATAAACCGTTCTCTGCATTATTAAAAGGATGTTAACGAAACAACTTCTCACCTGTGTATGATGCGCTTTGTACGGAGGTATCCCAGCGCCAGGGCCAGTTCACAGACGTAGAGCTTGACGGTGCTCTCAGAGAAGTGGACGTTCTGCTGGAGGTGATAGCGCAGGTCTCCTCCCAGGAGCAAGTCCACCACCATAAACATGTCCTCCTCATCCTGGAAGGAATACCTGCAGAGGAAGGCAGGCGGTCAGGAGTGAAGAGTGACGAGGCCTAGTAGACGTGGAGTGAAGGAGATTTGTAACAAAAAGATTTAAGTTGAGTAGATGCTTTCCGGGGAGGTTAGAAGGAAGAGTGAGACATGCTATCAGGGGGGGGGGGGGTCAGAAAATGGAGGTGAAAATATGACTGGTGACAGAAAACAGAGCAGCAGAGAGGGAGGTTTTTAAAACGAAGGTCAATATGGAGATGCAGAAGGTACAGAAGAAGAGAAGAGAGGGTAAATCAAGGGGTAGTTTTAAGAGGCAGCACATAATACCATAAAACACATAAACACATAAAACAGAAAGAAGGGTTCCCGAAAGATGATCATAACACAAAACCCATTTTATTTTTGGATGGGGGACACATGCTGGAAGAAAGTCTTCTGCCTCTTTGCATTAGTGCAATGTTGAAGATGTAACACTTATACCCATCAGCAAGAACATAAGATGTCAAGGGCAAATTGAATTCATGGGAGCCTTGTGCTCCTCAGGCAAATCAACCTTTATAAGACCGCGTGTACGACCTGATTGCGAAAGGTTTGACAAGAATAAACGGTTCACCAATTTTACCCATCGGTGTTTCAACCCCATGTACGCTGACAATACAGCCTCAGGACCCACCCGGTGTCTCTAGAGTAGGGTAGATGCTGCTCTGCTCTGTATGACTCACACGGTAAGACAAGCAGCAGAAAAACACTCATCACACGTTACTCATGACGGGGGGAGGGGGGCACCCACATGTTGGCTAAGTCATGCCGGGGGGAAATGCTCATTCTCCTGTCTTCAAGGCTAGAAGGCTAAGAAACACTATGTTAATATCTGATACACAAGTGGCTATGATAGTGGAGATGGGAGAGACGGGTAAGAAAGTGTTCCTATTTGAACACATTTACGACATCTTAAAAACACAAATCTGACAAGATGTAGACTATTAGAAGACTTTCCTTTCATTTTCTCTCTTCGTTCTCTTCCCAGTAATTTGTTAGTCCTCACGATTCATGTTTTTTATCGTCAGCGTTCAGGTCTGCTGAGACACCTTTGAATCTTTAAAGTAAGGTTTTTGGACGTAATATTCTGTGCCTGACATTCGTTTTTAATCAAAATGGATTTCACCGTAGCAAATTGTGAAGGAAAGACCGACACAACTGTATACTAAAATATTTCACGTTGATTACTAAAGATACTTTTACAGAATAAAATACAGTACATTATCTGTGTACTTAAAAACACATTGAGGACACAATCATCATAAGCGTTGCATCCTGTTTTTGTTGCCATTTGCTTTCTACAGCAAAAATCAAATGGGAATAGTTAACACAGAGAAAAAAAAACATAATCTCTGTTGTGAATACATTAGTGATCAGCAAACAGATTATCCTGGCTTGTTTTCCAGTGATGTGCACAGTGTTATTTAGGATTTGTACCTCTTCCATTCCATCAACATTGGCGGTATGAATATCTTATAGCTCATTTATTCTGCATCCACTCAGATGGCTCCTTGCCCCGCTTACGGTTTACATGTTTTTCGTCAGACTGGTGAGTGTCTTGCTGTTTCATTAAACTTGGGCCATTACATATTCTTTATGTCAGTGTGTGGTGTACAGATTTGGCATGGAAAACTGTACGGTCTGCTTAGACAACTTAGTTTTAGTGTATACTGTACGTAGAATTTGCTTGCATATGCCTCAACCAGTCACACTCTTTGACGGTGTGAGGGATGTTCTGGGTGGTAATGTTACTTGTCACCCACCTATCATCCAGCCATCAAGTACTGTCGTGCACAGCAAGCGGCCCACTGCATTGCCATTTGAGAAGCTGTTGCACAAATCATCATTGATTTTTACATGCCGAGTGTCTCACCGGGGCCACAGTTGTTTGGTTTTTTCCAACTCTCTAAACGGTGTGCTAATTAGTTTCTCTCCCAAAATAAATTAATTCATGCAACAGCAAAAAAAAAAAAAAGACAGACAACATTTTCCTTACTCGCCTAAAGAGTTGCTGTGTTCTACGTCTGAAACTTCAGATCTTCTGCATAATGCTACACTACCCCCACCCCCCCCCCCCCCCCCCCACCCCCCCCTCCACACACACACACACTCTCCCCTTGAGTCCTTCAACATGTTCCTGAATGTTGCAATGAATAGGCGACAATTTCACTTTTAAAAGGTTTGTGTTTTTTCACCCCGATGTCCACTGGGGTTTCTTCCGGTAGACACTTCTCTGTAAGGACCATCATCTTGGCTTAAACTCAGTGTTCAATGACCGGGTGTAGTTTTTTGCCACGTTGGTGAACTAACCTCCTCGGGGGCCTTCTCCAATAGACTGGAGGTGGTGCTTTTCTGCACAGGGTGGATGGGGATTGATTGAGCTGACTCAAAACTGTCTGCTAAGGCTCAGATAATGCTGAGACCACTTCCCGTCTGATTGCCAATGGCCTCCAAGTGTGGAAAGACTATCTGTAGATACTCGTCCTGAAGATACACACACACACACACACATTGGTCACAAAAGAGGCGCATGAAGAGACGCCTCAGTTTCAGTTCAAACATGCATTCAATATGATGACGTTTTGTTATAAAATTAACTGGCAAAAATCCACACACCATCTTGAACACACGGATGCACAGTCAACAAATTGTTCTCCACGGATGAATATTCGTTATCAGTGTAAAAAGATAAATGAGAAGAGGCCAGCCCCCCCACACACACACACAAACACACACACACTTTTAGTGTATAATACAGTACAGCTGAATGGATGGGACCAGCTGCAATGCTATCAATCACTCAGACAAGCAGAAATGACTTAGCCACGCCTTTGGACACCAAGGTTCTCCAAAGTTTTCGGCAAAGTTTATAAGTGTATGTGAAAGAGCATGATGGGAAGAATTTAAATGGTGTCTTGAGTATATTTACAGTACAAAGCTATAAAGATCGTTAAATAAGAATGCGTTATATATTCTGTAGTGCTCAGATATTGTACACGTATGGGGGAATGCACACAAAACCCATGAAGATCTAGTATTTATAGGTAGTCATCTTTTTTTAAGCATTCACGGTTATTTTAAAGGGGACATAATAAAGTCATTTTCAGGTTCATACTTCTAATTTTGGGTTGTTTACATGCATAAATGTTTAAATACACATATTTGTATTTCTCTATTTCTCTCTCTCTCTCTCTCTCTCTCTCTCTGAATGGCTTGGTAAAACATGGCTTTTCTGATCTAGACTAGATCCATATCGAGCTTCAGAGAGCAAAACTCACATAAAGCCATGTAAAATGTTAAAATCCTATCAATCATAAAAATAGACTTGATCTAAAGTTCCAGTTGTTGACATTAGATGTAAAGGGGAGATAACTGAAGCATGTGTTTGAAGGAGAGAGTGCGTGTCAGAAAATGAAGTGACACTTGAGTCTGGCACACAGAGGAGGCACAGATCAAGCAGGTGTCTTATTAACATCACATTAAATATTAAAGCGATGCTTCACTTTGATGCAGTATTTGTAGTTCTTGGGGCCGACACAGCTCTGACTGAGCTCATAGATGGTCAACGCATTGCCTTTATACTTCTTTGCATCTGTGTAATGCTGGAATTTCTCTAAGACGCCCAGGACACTTGTTATTATTTTGAGGCTTTCATTTTAGGATGGAAAAATCTTTTACTGGACAGTAAAATGCTTGCCTGTTAGAGAGACTATTATAGAACATATTGTCATGGGGGAAAAGCATGTATGGAAGAAGAAGAACAAACTTTAGGGCAGTAATGTGAGATGCGGTAAATATGTACAATAAGCTGTATGTTGAAATGTGAAATATTTTATGACGCTTATTTGAAGCATAACACAACAAGTCGGGCTCAACACTGTAAACCAAGATGAGCTTCTCAGTAGTAAAGCTAGACAGCTGTGGGTGTTTGCTGGATGGACTCCATTTTACTCTCTCTATTAATCATTTGATTAATTCCCTTTGCCTCTCATTCTCCCTCTCTTTCCAGGGCTGCGTCTCTTTGTCACACACACACACACACACACACACACACACACACACACACACACACACACACACACACACACACACACACACACACACACAGAGTGTAAATACCTCTCACCCAGCAGAAGTAGTTAAGGTGGTAAAGACTCCAAGAAGCTGCTGCCACAAGTATTTAGGGGATACTCAGGACTTTACTGCTCTGTTTCTATGGAGCCAAATCCTGGCCATTAGTTTTGATCATTTGAAAAAAAGATTTTTTGTTGTATGTATTAGAAATACAAATAAGTGTATGAACAGTTTTTGGGGTTATATATAATTTTGATTCAGTTCAGTTTTTAATATATGTTTTTTTACAGTTTCAAATCTTTTGCCTGGATTTGGCTTCATATCTTGATAGAAAAACAGTAGCTTCTTCCAAGAAAAGTTTATTTATATATAGTAAATAATTCCATGAGACAATTTCTGTAAGTTCAGCGAACCTTTCTAGACTTAAATCTTCAACTCATCTTAATCTTCTTCCACTTTTATCATGAATTACTTATTTTAAGTCAATAAGTTATTTTGTCAATAAGTATTAACTGTATATACCTGTCAATATGTATTACCTTACAATTTTATTATGTGCTTAAATTTAGAAGAAAAAAATCCTCCCTAATCTTTACATTTAATTTCTTTCAATTTATTGTATTGAAAACTAATCTTTCTGTCTCGAGAACTGTATTTTTGAGGTGAAAACAAACTCCTTTTTGATCATTTTATCTTGCAACAAATGCTCCTTGTTGCTGTGCAATGACCAATGTTCGCTTCAAAAATTAAATGCAACAGCTTTTCATCAACTGGAATTTTCCCTGACAGAAAAAGTCAAAATAGCTTTTAATCAGAAAATGCAATGTATGATATGACCTTGTCATACTTACTGGGCGATTGGTCGGGTCAAGGAGGACCAAGGAGGCACTGCTAGTCAATCAAATTGATCAATAGCACACTTAAGTCCTCCGTGTAATCGAGTACAAAACCATCTCTCACGCTTGGCTGAGGCTTCCGTGTCTTCCCATCAGAAAGCCAAGGTGGTAAAAAAAAAAGGTGGCTCAGCTGTCATTGCCGGGGAATCAAGCAGTCGACGTTGGTTTAGTTCTTCAGTAAGGTATTTTAACCCAAACAATGATCTTTTCCTTAACCTAACAAAGTATTTTTGTTCCCTAAACCTAACAAAGTTGTTTCCTGTGAAGACGGAAGTTTATTTGAATGGGACTGCATGCATGTAACGAGCGGAAAATTGCCACGTGCTGCATGGCTTTTGTAGGAAAAGGCACGAAAAAAAATAGTGAATGTTTCTAATATATCATACGAACTGTTACGTTGACCGAGGTAAACTCAAATCGCCACCCAACCACCTGTTGTTTGAGTGAGCAACTTTTTTAAATTAAACATTGTTTCACAAGTCTTAAAAAATACCTGTAATGTACATAGTCACAGACATACAGGAGGTCTACACGCATGCAAGCAGACATTTTCCCAAGTACACACAATTTGGACCCTGTAAATATATACACAAAGTCAATAACTCCAAGTAATTTGCGTTGCTTCTTCAGCACTTGGCTATCTGCAGAAGTGGACATTATTGCACTTATTAAATCCTTTCTTGTGCTTTGTACATATTGCATATTAGATATTACAGCAGCAAATCAACATCATCCTTCTGGGACTGACTGACCCGGTGCTAATTCAGCTTGCTATTCTATGCAATTCAGCAATATCTCCACTCTTAAGTAGAGAGTAAATTGGTCTCCTATGACAATAAAAGCCCCATTTCTTCTGGAAACAAGTTCTCTCTCTCTTTCTCTTGTATTTAGAAGGTATTTGAATATGAATGATGTCTCCACCGGCCTGCTGCCACTGCTAAATTAATTAGATATAGTTTTGATTAAGTTGTTTGTCACAGGTAGGCGCCGGTTCACAGAAGTTAGCCCAGTTACCATTAATATGACAACATATATGTGCTCCGTGTGACTAATGTGATTTAAAAGAGCCCGTTTCATGTTGAAACTGTGCATTTACCAACACTCAATACTGTGCCTGAATGCATCTTGTGTAGACACACAGATAACTGAAGTTACTGCTGCTGCTGGTGGTGTTGAAATTGAATTGAACATTTTTCAATAATGTGTGTACAGCCTCACCAGGAGGCGTCATCTCAGTGACTTCCATTTTGTCAAAAGGATAAAACACCATAAAGCCAAACCCAGCCCATTCCCATTGTTATATCAAATGACTAATATCAACAACATAATAACAAGCAAAAGAATAAAAGGTTATAGAAATAAAGCAATAAAAACAGATACGCAAGTATGAAATGCGTAATAATCTACCAACCAGTGAGACGACAGCACATTGTTGACGGTCTCCATTTGTATTTTGCAGCTGCAATGGGCGAAGACAAACCGTCTCAAGTCTCATTAGCAGCTGGTGCCTCGACCAGCATTTTGGGTGGAGAGTAAAGAACGGCGGTCAGACTGCAGATTAGCACTTGTATGAGCCTTGTCTCCCTATCTCCCTGGCTTGTTCACTCTTGTCCTCCAGTTGTCCCACTATGTCCCTCCACCTCTCCCTCCGAAGCTGTCTGTCTTCCCCTGTGCGTATCTGCTCCGCCCACACGCGCTTTTCAATGTGACCTGCTGGAGGCCTCCAGGCAGTCGGTCTGAAGGGAGAGCATCCTGCGTGGAGCTTTTAGAGGCAGGGGCACCCCAGGCCACTTGAGTAATGGAAGTCTCCAGAAACCACAAGGGCTCAGAAGCTATTGGTACCGTGTCCTCACAAAAATTACTCCTCTCTCAAAAGGTCACAATTGTGACATGTAAGGCCACACGATTAATTCAAATAATACTAAAACTGCTGCAAATTAAAGTTGTACAAATGTAATGAATTGTAATAAATTCAGTTTCTTCAGCACATTATAGATTATGGTTCTTACATCAAGAAAGACAGTGACAGAGACTCATACATTTAGCTTATTTAAAAGAAATGGCACTATTGGCAATATTCCTAAATGTACACCTTATCTAAAAAACATTTAACAATATTGTACTGCTTAAAAGGGACAAGTACAAAAAACTCACTTTTTCAGTGCTTGTGCACTAGAAATGAGCGGATTGGAGTTATAGCTGCACGGATGATAAAGATTAACATTTGGATTTATAGCGTATAGGTTGCTGTTGGATGACATAATACATAATTATTGGAGGGAAATATTGATTTCATTCTCTCGAATTTGAACATTTTACAATGTGGCAGATTGCGAAGAAACACTGTACGCAGGAACAGCAGCGTTTCCTCTGTCAAGTTTAATATAACTATATCACTTTTTATTTATTTTCTATTGTCCATAAACTGGATACTGTTTTATTAAGTAAAATGACTTAACCTGCTCAATCCAAACTGTAAATTTTTTTTTGTGTTACTTACATTGATTAAATGCCGACAGCAGAAAAACCACATCAGTAAATCTCAGTAATAAAATGACTAATCAAGACTATGTTGTTCAACAGAAGCTATTGCAATTAGCGTGATTCATCTAATACTATGTATATATATATATATATATATATATATATATATATATATATATATATAAATATATATACGAGCACACACATTTCCACACACACGTTCTGACCAAAGCCCCTTGCTGAACACAGACACAGCCAGCCAACCGCTCCGACTGAAATGTTGGATCGATGCCGACAGCCCTTCGACCTTCCTCCCGCCCCATCTCCCAACACCTCCTTTGACTGACAGCTCCCATCAGTCTGTGTCTAATGCGAGAGAACACACACACACACACACACACACACACACACACACACACACACACACACACACTATCTTGCATCCACACATCCCTAACGGAAAGCACGGGAAAAGAATGACCTCACATATAACATATAACTCCAGTTATAGTTACCAAGTGAACATCTTTTAAAGTATTTACTTTTTGATTTTACTTTATATATATATATATATATATATATATATATATATATATATATATATATATATATATATATATATATGTGTATACTTCAAATAAGGTAACATTTAGGCATAGAAACAGTACTTAATCTGGATGTTTGTTTATTCTCACCACTCCTGTTTATGATCTTCCATGATACCAGGTCACCTTGACATCAGGTGATACTTGACATGCTGACGTGCTGCTTTCCAGTGTTAGGCTAAAAGTAAAAGTCGTGTGATGTGCATATTTTATAAATACATTAGAATACAGTTGGTACAAGCAGATCTTACAATTGCTTACTTGTAATAATAGAGTCTGGATTAAGCTTTTCTTAATTTACGGCATTCATTTAAAATGCACCCTATAGTGGCCGCGCTATACAGCTTTTCATGGTGTCTGAGAGCTTCTATGTACGCTTGAAGGAATTTCCCCTCTTGGTTTTTTAAAGAAATTGTTGCCTTTGTGAGACATTATGTCACTTCTTTGGAAGAAATGCACATGAATGGGGAATAACACTGAAAGATGTCTCGCTGTGCATAGAAATAAAATGCATTAAGATTACATAACAACTGAGTGAAAAAGAGGGACTCCCTAGAGCAAGTGAAGCTTTTACGCTACAATGTGTTAATGTACCTACTTTTTTCTTCTTTTCTTTTGACGGTTACACAAAGGTTTCTTTTTCTTTCTTTTTTTTTAACAATAGCATGTTGCATCATGGCAGTATTTATCACAGAGGTTAGACGTGCAAGATGTCAGCAATGAAGTGCCAATGAAGGATGATTTGTGTTCTTCTTAACCGCACACTTGAAAAAGTTGTCAGAGATCACTATTATTCTGTGGTCATGTTTGTGAAAGAGAGCAGAAATAAGATATTGAAGCTCTACATAGAAGATCCACAAACTGGAAGTTAGATGCACTCAGTTACTTCTTCCTATCTGACTAAGTGTGAGTCTCCACGTGAACTCACTGCTGGACTTCAGCAATCGAATCCCCACAGAGAGGCTGGTTCAATGTTCAGTTCACTGGAGATTTCATGTGCGATCAAAAGAGTTGAGTCTCCAGTTCATCAAGATGGTGCGACAAAAACTAACAACAACTAAACTACAAAGTACACAACACACACGTTGATATATTGTTCTATATGAGACACGGGTCCGCCCCTTTTACCCCCACTTTCCTTCAAAGCCCACCACTCACGTTTGTCAGGGTAACTAGACCCAGGTGGGTCTTCTCAAGGACAGAGTTATGTCACAACATCCCCCTCCCCTCCCCCCCCTCCCCCTCCCCCCTCGGACCATTGTGGCTTGTTGACTTTGGTTCCTATTAGTCTAATGGTCAGTTAGGGACCTGTGCCAGGTCACCGAGACCTTGTTTGAGGGCTGCTCGACCCTCTTCAATCAACATGTTTTTCATTAAAACAGTTCATGCCGAGACAGATATTCAACTGCTATGTTTTATACTTTCACAGTGTTTCACTCTACTGTGCGAAATAACCCATTAAATAAAGCGTACTTTAGTATTTAAAGGCTTAGGTCATTATAACACCTCTAAATACACATTTTCCTTCCACAGTTGTCATTTACTTAATCCCAGCCAATCTTTTGTTGGTGTCTTCAAGTTCCTATACATCCCATCTGTTTGGCCGTGTGGTCGAGTAATATATCCGGCTCAACAAGCAAATTCCTGCAGTAACGAGATCATTTATTTGTGAACATTGTGACAATGTTTACAACTGTAGTTGCTCCTTCAAGATCCGACCGGTTTCACCAGATGCCGTTTCAACATGTCGGCAACTTAGCGAAGGACCATTTATTTCCAGCCATACTGCTCTCCGTCCTGTTTGCCTTCTGCTCGGAGACAACACGTTCTACTCTCGCGGCACGCACACGTCACACAGCCTGCTATTAACACGTTCGTCACACCGAACAGGAAGCGGGTAGCTGCAAGAAGTTCTTCCTCTGTGGCACTTCCTTCACCGGCAAACAAATGGACTGCAGTATCCCCCGGTCAAAGAGGCAGCAACGACCTAAAGCTGAAGACAGCGGCGTCTGATGCTGGCTGCCACCTCTCCCTCTCTGTGTCTGTCTCTGATGTAGTGCGAGCATATATCTGGCATTGCGGTGCCAGTAAGGGCTCCGCTTACACAGTGGGACTTAGTGCAGCACAGGCAAAACAGGCTGCCCTGCCAGTGCTGGCACATCAATACACTGACCGTACCACACGCTGGAAGATTCTTCGACATCAGTGTTCCATATCCTGCTTAATAGTTTGCATGCAGGAGGGAAACAAATGACTTGTTTAGAAGTTCATAATATGTCTGTTTTGCTCCTGACTTCCAGGTGCAACCGCCGCTCGGCCGCACACAGTCAGCAGCCGCGTGAGGTCACGCAGGAGCGAGCGCAGTGACAGCGAGAGGAGAGGAAAAGGGAAGACGAGCAGGTGGGGAAGGAGGAAAATAGCAGCGGAGGAGGAAGAGGAAGGTGGAAGGCGAGAGAGGAGAGGACAGAGGAGAGGACGGCGAGAGGACGGGCCAGGGGACGGAAAAACAAAGACAGGTTTTTTTTTCCTGGAGCCGTCTCAGTGCGGTTCATGTGCCTGCGGTAATCTGTTATTCCCCCCCCCCACCCCCACCCCCGTCTCTGACCTTGAGCGCTTACCTCAGGACAATCATAACTTACGCCAACTCAACACAGCGAGAGAGAGAGAGAGAGAGAGAGAGAGAGAGAGAGAGAGAGAGAGTGGGCATAGCGCTGACCCAAGCACATCTCTGGAGGAAATCACCCCCACCCAGGGGGATTTACGCTGCCAAATGTATTAACTTCCAACAGTTTTTTATTTTGTCCAACACAGCATGCAATCAGGCAAGAAAGCAAGCACTGGCATTGTTTGTCTGATGAGTCTGTACACTATACATCTCTCTATCCTCTGTTGTTTTCCCTCTCCGCCTCCTCTCTCCCTCTCTCTCTCTCTCTCTGTTCTGTGGCGTTTCTCCCTTTTCCTGCACCTTGCTTTCCTTTCCTTTCCGTCCCTCTCCTCTTTTGACAGTGCTTTTAGTCTCTTCTCATTCATCCCCACAGTGGAAGGATTTTGTTTTGTTCCCCTCAAATTTGTAATTAAAAGACGGCTACAGATTTTTGCCAGAGTAGTGGAGTTTCAAAAAGATATGGAATTGAAAGTGGGAGAACGGGGAAGTCGGGAAAGAGATGCTAGAGAAGTGGGACAGTGGACAAAAGATTGAGAAAAGCTACTTGGAGACCATTGGTGCCACAAGTCACTCTTTTAGTATCACATTTAATTGTTCACATATCCAGAGCTGCCTATTACCAAAAGAGCAAGAAGCAAACCTGCAAATCAAAACTGAGAAATGATAAATAATACTAAAACATCAATAAACATTACATTTTAAAGAACTGGACCACATGCCAGTTATTCCTCATCCTTGCACAGACATTCCCTCCTCGCTGCCTTTCTGCCGAACAGAAAGAAAACCAGGGTGGCTTCTTCTCAAACGAGTTGCAGAGTTGGAGTGCTTATCAAGAATTAATGACGCCTTTCAGACGGAGACTTAACAAGCCATACTTATCAGGCATCTCAAAAGCACGACTCCTGCTGCTCAATAAGCTCGGGTTTTCAAATAATGATGAATGAGTTGCTGAAAGTACCTGATGAGTCATCTTGGATTAGCACTCGCAGTTTTGATTTGCGATATACAGTGTCGAGGCAAAGACTTCCTCGACCCCCAAATGTGGTGAGGCAAATGAGAAGTGGCCTGGTGAGGAGAGTTGAGCCCATAAAAGTTGAATTTGGATCAGTGAGCAAACTACATTTTCCTTTTAGCGACTTCAAGGGGTGAGATGAAGCGGACGGAGACTTAAAAGTGTTCTTCTTCAGCAGGCGACACCTTTTCCCAATGCGTCCGCAAACACAATCCAGAGCTGTCTTTAATGGCCGACGGGCTCCCTGGGGGTCTGTGCTTTCATCGATTTAATGGACAGGATACAATCACCATAAAAATCTAAATGGGTGACACTGAGCGCACACTGCAGAAGGCTGCTGGTAATCATAGCGTTAAGCGCACACCTTTTGTTCGCAAGTGGAAATCATTCATAGTGTCCTTCAAATTTTGACGCAGCAGCTTTTTGTATACATATTAAGGAATGGAGGATTCCATCAAAAGCCACTGAGTGCTACATTTAAGAGTCTGAAGTCAGTTTGAATTCAAGGAATAGCTAAAGTAAGTACCCAAACCAGTGGCGGCTGGTGGAATTTTTGTTGATATGCCATCCAATCAATTTCAGCAAACATCCCAGTATGATTCAATGCAAAGAAAACGCATTTCTACTTTCGACTAATATTTATTCCAATACTAACACTATTATAAGAACATCTTATTCATAGAAATATATAAATACCATCAATGTAAATATACAATATACATATCATACATATATTATAATAAAATATAAATATCGTATAAATCACATATATATATATATATATATATATATATATATATATATATATATATATATATGTATATAAAATATAATAGAACATGTTTATATACTAGGATGCCCCTAACCTTGTTAGGGTTAAAGTGTGCCTGTTTGTATCCACCTCCTCATTGTGTTTCTTCACCATAATCCTGTGTCCATTGTCCAGCTGGTAGTGACGTTCACTTTGCCCAATATGGCCGCTTGACGGAGTTATCCATGTGTGTCCTGGTGTTCTCATGTTTTCTTAATTCTTCCAACAAGTGCTTCATGTCCCTTTCTCCGGGAACTGTCCATGCTGGATCTGTCCCCGTTGATTTTACCGTGTCGGGTCTTCTTGGAAGAGATGCGCTCGCGCTCGCCGTCATGTCGTTAAAAACAAATCTATTTTAGGACGCTGATAGGCTAAATTGTATATCACTCATTTATATGTTTAATCAGTAATTGTTGGGATCCCTGTCTGTTGTTAGTGTTGGCTCCCCTCTTTGTTCCCCTCCTGTCCGGTTTGTTGTTGTGTGCTTAATGTTTTGCTTTTGTCAGTCTTCAGTCTCCACCTCCGGTTTCCGCCCACTACCACGCCCCTCTCCTTTGGCTCAGCTGGGGCTCGTTGCCCTAAGTGCCGCCAGCTGTTTTAAGGACCATGGCATTCCCTGGCGGGTTGTCAGATCATTCCGGTCACCAGTCTGGTTCCTACTGCATGTTGGGAATCACCAGGTCTCTACCGATCCCGTGGGTAGCAAGGACTTGAGCTCGGTTGAGTTGCCCTCCCGACTCCAGCGAGGGAAGACTCGCTCCTGATCAGCTGGTCAACTCTGATCATTGTTTTGTTTGTTTTATTCTTTGCAGTTTTTTCCTTCCCGATCCATTAGGGAAATAAAGATCCTGAATCTTAAAGTCTGCTGCGTGAGCGTACGTTTGGGTCCTCCACACCACACAACCCTAACAGTAATACTCTAAACTGCTACGTAGACCCGTCTCTTTTCGGCCCCAGTGCAGCTGGGACATGCAGACAGGCGGAGAGGAAGTGCAGGAAAAGCATATATTTTTCGCAGATATCCTATTTTACAAATATTACTGGGTATATTCCATATCTCCAAAACACAAATATTGACAATTTGTATAATTTATAAATATAATTAATATTATTTTTTCTTTTTTTTGTGGCTCAAGGTGGGTGGGGCCAGGCCCCGTGGCCCTCTATTGGTCAGCCGCCACTGACCCAAACACTTTAAAAGAGGGGATCCAGGTTGTTTTTGCCTTTCACAGAAAACCCCGTAGACCTAAGTACACAAACATAAACTGTGGAGCCACACATTCAGACACTTATGCGGCACATCGGCTTACCAGAAGTTGACCAGGAACGGATGCTCAAGGTTCTGCATTATCTGCAGCTCTTTCAAGACATTCCTCACTTCGTTCCGCTCCACGCACTTCAGCTTGTTCATGTACTTCATGGCGTACATCTTCTTCGTGTCCTTCTTCTGCACAATGCAGACCTGATGATAAGATTACATAACGGTAGATTCCCTTTCACCACCGCAGTGGTCAAAATGCTCTGAATACTTAATTGTTGTTCTGCTTGTACGTCTCGAGCTTATGCTTCAGTACTTTCAAGGCTGTTGAGAGTGACTCATAATTAGCTTTCTGCAAACTTTCAACAGATTATATCGTCCTTACTGATAACACACATGCAAAACTATATAATCAAAAAGGAAAGACGTGCATCATTCCTTCCTGTTTTGTCCGGACCTGATTGGTAAGTTATGTTGCACGACACATAGAAAAACAGTTGCTAATTAGCATACTTTTAAAGATGCTTCAACAGATTTTAAAGAGTAAGAACTGATCAAATGCTGTCATTCTGTTTGATAGACAATATATATTTTTACAAACTGTTGTAATACTGTAGCGTGTTATCCATCAGTCCTCCACGTTTGACTCAAGCGTTATCGCTCGTGACGCATGAAGTGCTTTATTGCAATAACCATCCGACAAGGCTGGAAGGACATTATTTCTTTAATCTCTGTGATCAGTAATGTAATCCTCTCTTAAAACGTTCAACTTTTCACACCCGCATCGTTTCCATCTTAGAGATGGGAAACGTCATGTTGGCATTCATTAGAATTGCCGGGTGAGGTATATTTAAAAAATGCATAAAAATGGTGTTCAAACAGCACTCAGTGTGTTTATCTATCAGTTTGAATAGATGGCAGGACTCTATATAATATAACAGCATGGACAGCTGTCATTACACGTATACAAATAAATCAAATATACGTCTTTATATACGTATAAATCAAACTGCACGAGACTACCCCCTTCTGACAATGTCTCCGAGAACGGCCACTATTCAGATGCCGAGGTGTAATATTCCATATTTTTTTGTTGTAGTTACAAGCGTCAATAAGCCAGTGATTACTGCTATCTAAGAAAGTGATCTGTGGACCAGCTGGCACGGTTAATCAGCCAAACCCGGATCGCATCACTCCTCCCCTGCCGTTGAACAGCTTGCCAAGCTACTGTGATTAGACTGCTTATCTGTCGTTGGAGTGTAGATGCCTCGAGGGTCTGGGATCAGTGTATACAACATGTGCGTGGTGCGCGTGTGCGTCGCTATATGTGCTCACATGTGCTGGTGAGCGTTTCACTAGAGCGGTTGGTTTATCTCGAGAAAAACAAACGACGACAATATTGTACTGACAGAGAGGGGACATGGTATATTGTGTGTAACGTGTTGCGTCTAATGTGCAGCATTGAATAACTGATGTTTGTAATTCACTATATGTTTTGCAGAGCAATCTGAGCCAGTTTCCTTTTTTTTAATATTGATTAATATAGGTGTCATGAAGTTGATTCCAACTTCTGAGTAACATCGGTGTACACTTTTGCAACCACAGACTTACTTTTCCGAAGCTTCCTTTTCCTATTGCCCTCAGGATCTGGAAGTGGTCGAAATTCACTGCGAGAGAGAAGAGTAGAAAATCTCTGTTAATTTTTGTTGAATACCAAAAACAATAACTAGATCATTCTATTTCTATAATAAGAACGAGATGAATGTTAAGTGTCAGTAGTTACAGTAGGTTTACTGTGAGGTTGTCAAACTGAAGCCAATGGAGGTATCCAGGGCAACCGCAGGTCACTGACATTATAGCAGAGAATAAAAATAAGCTCCGGCACAAAGAAGTCTTTTATGATCGTTGCATGAACAAAAGAACGATTTTAAGTTCTGTTTTTTTTTTTGCAGTTTCGATATCCTCTCAGTCTTTGTACCATTCTCTCCCCCCGTGCACACTTATTGAACATGCTCACAGACACACACAATCTAAACCAGCGCTTAACTCTCTATCTCACTCCCCTACGTCTATCAGCAACAAGTATCGCCAATTGGAACCGAATGGGGCTGTTTGTTCCTTGCTACCATGACAACCAGGACATAAGGTTTTCCCTCCCTGTTGTTTCCCTGAGGATGGAACAGCTGGCTCCCACTTATCTGACCACACACACACACACACACACACACACACACACACACACAGAGATAAGCACTAATTTTTTCACAATGCATTTACAAAAATATACACACATATTTAACGGACATAAACATTACCTGCTTCACACAGACACACACAAACACACACACACACACACACAGCCTGCAGTCACTAGATCTATTGGGTGTGACAGTTAATGTTATGCTCTGTTAGTCACGTATCACTGGCACTTCCTCCTCTCGCGCTATCTGTGTTGGTGTGTTTGCACAACCAACTCTGAAAATGACCATATGAGGCCCACTGCATAACGCACAATCACACAATCACACACACACACACACACACACACACACACACATAGCTAATCGGAGATTCTCCTCTGATGGGTTTTTCTGAGAGACAGCTGTGGTCGTGGCTGAGAGGGCAGAGCTCTGTGATCCCAGAGAAAGAGAGAGCGAGAGAGAGAGATGGGGAATGTCATATTTTACCAGCAGCACTCTGAATAGTTAAATGTGCTGTAATAAATGATGGACACATGAGTAACTGAGCGTGTAATGATTGAAATCTGAGTGGGATTGACACATTGGCAGCCTTTCCACGGCTTAAACTAATTGGGGAAACGATCTGAGTGAAGAACTAGTCAATTTGAATTTGACTGACACATGCTTATCTTGGTTTGGCTTAGTTTGAAGTAATCACGCTTTGATCCTCGCGTCCAACTGTACTCCAAGGTTATGCCCGCCTCTCTCTGTCCTTCAAAAAGTAGTCTCTGTCTCAGAGTAAGTCCGCGCAACACCAACAAAATTAGAATTGAGGTTTTTGCTCTCGGTCAACATTAAACGCTCTTGTATGCTTTCAAGCGGACTCACAGGGGGGTTTTGGACATCGTGTTCTCTGTGTGAACCTCGGCAGAGACGTCCACACGGGCCCTCGCGAACATTAGTAAATGTCCCGTCTGCTCAGACATGAGACTTTTAATTTGAGCTTGAGTCGGAAACGGTCTGCCGAGTGTATGAACCTCAAAATGCCAGCTGCATGTGGACCAGAAAGGCTTTTTTCTTTTGGAAGATTATAGAAGGAGCCTAGTTGAGGTTACTGTAGCAATAAAGTCAAGGAGACAACTTTCTGCTTCCTCTGACCCTGCTCGCGACCACTTATTTTTAAGTATGAGGCTTGGGTTTTTCTTTATTTTTCTTCCTGACAGTTTCTCAATACTTTCCAACTTTGCTACCCTGCCTGTTGCACTCAGCCCCGAAGCACGATCATTCAAGACATCCATCTTAAAGAAATGCTTTTAAAGTAATAACTCATAACAGCTGGGCACTGAAGTGAGTATTGGGGAATGTGTCATGTGAACTTCCCAATCATAAAAAAAGGGTTGTGATTGACGACCTTCAAGTCACTTCAGAGTCATTTATTTGTACAGAAACTGAAAAATATGTAAATGAGGGGCAAATAAATCCTGAGTTTGGTAAAGTCGTGTCAGCAGTATACAGTAGGTGACTGCAGAAAGCAGATGGGAACTACACAGAGTTTAGTTTTGGCCATTTCCCTGTCGTTTAAGTGTTTCTGTGACGTTTTCACAGTCAGCCCCACCCCCACACACAAAAGCCACTTACGGACCCACCAACGTGGGAACATCAGCGCTCACGCTGTTGCTCTGACAACGGAAACAGAACCCATGGGTCCATGTGCCACTGTGATGTGAATAAAGCATGATCAGCAGTAAATGGGGTCTGTCCATTAACCAGAGTGTCCTGGTTGCACTGGGTGGAAAATGTCTGTCGCCCATTAGGGAGCCAATGTGGTGCACATATCATTCTCAGAGGAGATAAACATGTCTTGACAGAGTTCACCTTCATGCAAGCGCCTTTCTATAAATCATAATAATATGGATTGAAGGACAAAATATGCCTCTGCACTGACTCCAGCAAGGAAAGCAGTCTGTACATTTATTCTGATAAATGTAATAAATAATAATACATTCTGATTATTTTGGGGGAGAAATTTAGTTTTAGTATTGGAAGTTTAGTTACAAGAATATATCGTCTTCTTTGGATTATTTTTTTTTCATACATGCATTTACAATGTAGACAACAAAATAAACACTATTGTATAAGAATGCCACAATTTAAAATGTAGCTATTAATCTACAAAATGAGTTTTTTTTTGCCACAGCAGATGATTGGGTGCATCACAATCTCTCTAAATGTGTTCTTATATTAATATTGTGTGTAAAATATGTGATAGAGACACATTTTGTTTTGCTTACTGAAAATAAGGGTTAAAGTGCTCAACCATTTGTGTCCACTTCACCACCAAGCTATATTCAACGTTTTTCAGCCGCACATAAACTATAGATGAAATTCACAATTAGCTAATCTTGGAGTATTCAGGAATAATACAAATGTATAAATATATATATATCTTTATTTTTTATGTCAACATTCACCATTAAATTAACAAAAACAAACACAAATGCCACCTCTGTAGCCGATATGACCTTGAAGCCACCTTGGACGTTTCTGAAGCGTGAAGTGAAAACTGAATTTGCATCTTTATTGCTTTTGCAGAGGGGTGAGGGGTGCATGCCGTGTGCTCGACAAGCAGCGGCCCGCCGACGCCAAAAGGCGAACGCTGCCTCCGTCTGACGGGAGTTTCACGAGTGAGGGGATTACTTTGTTTCCAGTGAGCCAGCCCTTTTTTTTCTCCTTCTAATTCATAACAATGTGTCTCTGTGTTTATTATTCCCCGGCCCTCGGTGAAATCGCCCACGCTGTTTTGTGAGTGAGGAGTAAGGAGCACGGTGCACTGTTCAGAGTTCAGAGACGCTCCGTTATGAGTGACATTTACAGAACAGCACGCTAGGTGACTAAGCGGCGAGGTTAACCGTGAATAATGATCTCCTCTTCGATGGAGGTTTGCCTCCAGTGTCAAAGAGAAAGCCAAAGATATGGATTTCATCAGTTGGGACGAAAAACTATTTGGGGGGGGGGGTCAGTCCCACAATAATGAAATATGTATTGCAGACAAATTAATAACTGGAAATTCAAATGATAACTTATGGAATTTTAACCCATCGAATGGATCAAACTGATATTTAAATTTAGAAATTAGTAAAAAAGAAACAAATGTATCGGGTCATATGGGAAACACTATACAAAAAAAAACATCTACAGTAAGGGAACACCACCTCACTTCTGAGTAAATCACTGACTCATGTCCGCCAGAGATATTCATGAATTTCAGAGATATGCCTCAGATCGATATATTCACATTGTGTTATCTACTTAAGTCACAAAGGAAAGGGATATACATTCAAACAAAGCTTTGCCATCAAAGTTATAAATCATCTTGATGCTGACCGTGATGGCGAAAAAAATGAGTAAAATAATAACCTGTCAAGATTCGAGCTATTGTCGATAATCATAACTATGAATACTTCACCATCGAAGCCAACATCAGAGAAACATGCCTAGAAGAGTTCCATGGATATCTTTAACACATTGTATTCTATTCAATGCCCTCTACTTCATGTTTATATGTGTAAATATGCAATGCTGTGGCTATCTCAAAGGGTATTCCCTGGTTTCCATTGGCTGAGGACAACTAGTGGCAGCCAGTCAGAACCATTTACTATAAATACACTTCATTTTCTTAGCTTAACATATTGATAAGGCTGCAGATAAGACAGTCAACGGTGGTGAATCCGGCTAATAACTTGCCAACATTCCAGGTCACACAAGTAGAGAAACAAAAAGAGGGAAAAGTCCCACGAGAACGTCGGAAGCTTTAAAACTCACCCTCGTCCGTGTCCTCGGTGACCGGAGCCTTGCTGGACTGTCCGAGCCCCATGGCTGCTCCTCTTACAGATTCTCCTGGTCTGCTCCCTTAGCTCAACTCAGCATCGAACGGCCTCTCCCTCTGAGACGCACTCATAGCCTGGTCAACACTAGCCCCTCACACACACACACACACACTCACGTGCTGGACTGCATAAACCTGACACACACATACGCAGCAGCTGGCTCGGTTTTGCTGACTTGAATGAGTCCGGTCTTCCTCTTAACTCTCCACCTTGACAGACACACACACACACACACACACACACACACACACACACTCACACACACTCACAGGCAGTCCTACGGTGTAAGTTTCCCTGCTGTCTTCATGCCGTTTAGATGCACGCAGGCAGACGTACGACTCTCGCCAGGCAGGAGGTTGGTGGCTTATGGGTTTGTGGCTGGGACCCTCTGTTGACTGAGAGTCCAACCTGTGAGGGGAAAAACATGACACCACCAGCAGGATGAGAGGAGGAGGGACAGGGAGGGTGGGAGGGAGGGTTGAACAAGTAGAAAGGTAGAGCCTCTGAGACATGAATGGCTTGTACACGGCATCTAATGGTGAATGGAAAGACTGAAAAAAACTGAAACACACATGGCTCTGAAACTCATATCCTTAATTTTAGCACTTCAGCAGGAACATGAACATTAAGGTATTGATTAGTCATCAAGTTGATTAACCGACATGAGGGGGGGGGGGGGGGGATTACTTTAATTATTATTTTTACATATGCGGGTCTCCTTCCTCATTCCTTCCTTCATCTGTCATTTATCAATTATTACATTTTAATCAGAAACTCATCCCAGTGGAGCAGCGTCTGCAGTGCATGTGTGATGAATGGTAGGATGGTTTTCCCATTAAGAGCACACAATGGGAGTCTTTTGATTTATAGTTTGCTGGCATTGTGTACAGTAAATAGAATCCCTCAGGCTGCCCTCTTCAGGACGTGATATGTCACGAGTTACGCTTTGTTCCAATAGTAGACACACACAACTAAACTAAACTAAAACAGAAACTACCTGATGAAACCTATAAGCCTAAATATGAACTCACAGAACACATATACATATTAAATAAATAGGGGCTGCTTACAATGTTATTATTCCTGTCGGACTGTCAGAAAGCAAGTCAATTTTACGCTTTTAGTCTGCTACGTTGAAACAATATTCATATCGCAGCTTGACTATTAGGTGTGCTTAATAATGAGTGACATCGCATCCCGTAATATCCCGTAATATCTTACAGGAGAATGAGTGACTCGATGCATTTTAGGGTTCAACATACAAAGTTCAAGTCATCGTGGCAACATTGAATCCGCTAGGGGAACCCCCCCCCCCCCCCCCCCCCCCCCCCCCCCCCCCCTCCTTTCATGAATGTCATTCTCACACTGTATGATGAGGTCACCACAGCATATTTGACTATCCCCTTTTGGGTTAAAGTCAAACATATTTACGAAAAAGCCGCAGTGCTCCCCGCAGAGGACATTGTGCTCGGAGCGCCTTATCTGATCAAACGGGCCAAATATGCGCTTAATAGAAGGTAGGTGCCCACCCCACACCCCACACCCCACACCCCCCACACCCCACACCCGCATCCATGCAGGACAGCTGTGGGCACCTACCTTTGAACGCCTCCGGTAAGTCGGGCATGGGACCATTTCCAGCCCGGTTTGCTGCAGAGACGCGAGGCGACAGGGGAGCAACAGTGCAGCTCACAGCATCACTTGTTCGATGTTCGGACGACGACGCACCGGGACACCTGGCACCCGAGAAACGGAACCACAGAGAGACGTGACTTGCGGGATGCGCCGACGGAGTGCAATGCGAAAGCCCTTGCTTTCGGGAGGACAGAGGACAAAAGCAGCGGAGACGGGGTTGAAACGGGTGGGTGTTGGTTGGGTGGGTGGGTGGGTGCGTGGCGCGTTGCACTGGTGAGAGACTGACCTCCACATCGACGCCGGTGTAATGCGCCGGTCACCGCCGTGCGTCTGGAGAGGCACGTTTCATATCGGCTGCTGCGCTGCAGCTGTGGAGGCTCCCCTGCTGTTAGCATTAACTCATTAAAAAAAAAAAGTTGCATCCCCTCATGAATTTTCAGAAAGATACTAACTAAATCACACCTTGACATTCTGGAATATATATCCAATAAAATACCACGGATAAAATGCCCGTCATAGCCACAAGTTCACTGTAAAGTCACTTAAACACCGCAGAGTCCTCCGGAGTGCTTTTCTTATGGATTATGCGACATTAAGAGACGATTGTGTAAACAGTTATGGTATAAAAACCCAAACAGTATCAGTATGCATCACTCTAAAATTCGCATAGCCTCACAGTACTCTGCTTTATTTACATTCTTCACGTTACCACCATGAGTCAGGGGTCCTGATCAGCTGGAGCACAGCGCCCCCCAGAGCAGACACTGCTTTGCCACTTTGCTTAAAGGCACTTCAGTAGTATCAGTATCCATAGTCCAGCCCACAATGAGTACACATGCCAATCTTCACATACATGAACATCTACATCAACAAATGCCCACACTCACACAACCATCCATATCCACACTCACACAACCATCCATATCCACACTCACACAACCGTCCATATCCACACTCACACAACCGTCCATATCCACACTCACACAACCGTCCATATCCACACTCACACAACCATCCATATCCACACTCACACAACCATCCATATCCACATACATACCCGCATAGCATTCCCAGATGTACTGTATACTTTTACACATACACTCCACAAGGAGGGCTCAATGAGGAGGGAGGAAAGGACTGGATAGTTAAATTGAGTATGTATAATGATATATGCAATAAATATAAAATGAAAATAAATAAATAAAGTAAAATAAAAGCATGCACACAAGCACACAGGCACACAAGCAGTGGTATTCTAGTGGTACAGCTCGGTTTTGTTAACTCAACCCCTCTCAGTTGTAGTATCTAAGTATCAAAGGAAAAAAAAGAGGATCGGTCAAAGACAAATCCTGGTTATATTAGATTAAGATTTATACAACTATTAACATTTGACTGGACTGCTCAGGAGGATGGAAGGAGTACAAATCTGTGAAATTAGCCCCATCTCGTGGATAAAAAAGATGTAACATAATGTGACAGCCTGAAAAAGAGAATGGGCGCTTACCTTGGACACTGTGGGTCGAGGTGTCCGTGAAGGTGTCTTTCAGGCAGCCCATGAAGTGGCCTGAAAGAGAGAGAGAGAGAGTTAGATCCCTTACTTTCTGCATGAATAATATGAATAATATCAACAAAGACATCAAGACAGACATGATGATCAAAGTACACAAAGCCATAAATCAGTGCACTGTTATAATTACACTACCAGAGCTAATCTTATGAAAGGTTGCACAGATTTGAACGTGTAATATACTGCATGTAATAACAGATTAGATTGTGCATTGCAGGAAATTAAAAATAATAAATTAAATAATAATACTGGTAAGTATTGTATTGGCACATGATTCATACAACAAAATTATCCGTGGGTTACCAAGATTCATCGAGATAAATGAAGAAAATAAAAAAAAATCCATTAATGCATACTTTATATTCACGTGCACTATCCACAGAGCCAAATTCTGAGAACCCTGCTGCCCAATTGAAACCGAAAAGGGGAAACAATGTAATTTCCACATTGACGGCTTACAACATTTACATTTTTTTTAATTTACATATTTGTTAGTGATAACAGAATAATGTGATAATCTGTAATTCAATTTTTTAAACCCAGCATTTTTAGATTATGGTATTTGCACTTTTACTGAAGTAAAGTCTCTGTGGACTTCTTCCACCACTCCTCTCACTCCTCTTTTTTTCCACACGCTCAACAGTTCACTGAGCTAAATGCGCCGCTAGAGGGCGCTATGGTACCGCCTGCACAGGTGAAGAAGAGCAAAGGTAATTGAGCCAGCATGAAGTTTGCAACAGTGTAAATACATGACGATTGAAAAACGACTGATAATGGCGTATCACCCAAAGTATGAGCCCCTTATTTGTTTATATATATATATATATATGTGATGCGATATGATGTGAAACATCGTAGCTAATAAGTCAATAGCTGCAAGTGTCGCAGCGGCGTCGTGGGATGGCACACAGCTGTTCCGAGTTGCCAGAGGACACGCGCAGCACCAACCCGGACATGAAGTCCTCTCGCCTCCTCGGCGCGCCGGTGACGACCGCTCGTTCCTTGAAAGAAACTACATTTCCATGACGGCAAGTGGGAGGAGGGTTGTTGAGTGTGACGGCGACGGGGCGTTTTCGCCCGGCGAGAAGCAACAAGTGTCTCCCGTGGGCTGTCAAGGTTGGGCGGTTACTCCATCGTGTTCTCCAGCGGCAGGTGGTCAGCAGCAGCTCTGTGAATGGGATTATGACCGCGGAGCACCTTGGTAGTCAGGGACGGAGCAGAGTCACTTCTCCCATCTTGCTCAGCGCTCTTGTCATTTACTCTTGAACGCGGACACTGAATATTTGTACATTTCTGTTTAATTAGGCGATTTCGTACGGGCACGTGCCCGCTCGCCTTTTTTTAATAATTCTTTTTTTTAAATTTTTTTTAACTTTTAAAACTTTTTTTAATTTTGTTTATGTTGTTGCATTGTACATAATGGCGTTCGCTAGATTCAGCAGGATACTCCGGCTGCCTACTCTTGACCTCAAAAAGAAAGTCAAGCAGTATGAGCACGTTCATCGGGACATCAATCCGAACGATTTATGGGAAATTCTCGGCGAGCTGGGAGACGGCGCGTTTGGAAAAGTCTACAAGGTGAGTGCGACGTCAAAAGACACGAGGCAGTGGAGCCCGATGGAGCCCGTTTGGGGTGCCTCGTCATCTCAAACTCCATCGATACGTCGCTCACCTGGCGTCGCCAAGTCCAGTCTGTTACGACAGAAAACATCTTGAATACTGACGTTTTTTTAAAATATTCTCTTTCCAAAGTCACTCTGGTGTTCTGATTTCTTGTTTGTCCCTGAAATATTGTGAATTATCAAAAGTGATGTGCGTCACAATAGAAACGCCCCCCCCCCGTGTACCCCTCTTTTCTTAGCATCTATATCACATTGTCGAGTCCCCCATCACCTGTGGATGCTTCACCCTTCAAGCGTTGCTGATGAATATGACTAATTATGCCACTTATGTGGTTCCAGAGACCCACTGTGAAACAAACTCAGGGTTTCACAGTCCTGTCGCTTCTTCTGGATTAAATGTTGTTCCTGTTTCCACAACTAATCGTTAATTATTCTCCATGTCAGTCGAGGATGGTTCACATCCTCCTGCTGAGAGCCACTACATCTTCTGTGTGAACCCCTTTTTTTTTTTTGGTAGTTTGTTGAAGTAATTTGTTTTTCTCTCTTCAAAACAATCACAGTTTTTAGTAAAAGAGACTTTTTTTTCCTCGTGAATTCTGGCTAAACATCTGCAGTACAGAAAGTTCAGAAAAACCTCCACCCGACGGCACAGCCCTTGCTGTGAATCCAGCCCGACGCAGCCACACGGACAGTGAAAGCACCCTTCATTAGTTCTGTCCCGTCCTCTCCAGAAGCAGCACTTTTGGCTCTGAGGCATTATTTGATCTGGATGCGTTAGCGTGGTCAGTCCCCTCCGGTGAAGCACAGCACAAGCACTCTGTGTCTGCACTGGCCAAAAGGAGCACAGTGAGCGTCTTTGACGCCGCTGGGGCCTCAGTGGAAGAAGTTATGCCTTACCAGGTCTGCACTGAACAGAGAAGGTCGTAGAGGTCTCCACCTTATTTTGCTTTTACTGGATAAATCATGCAGTGGGTAAATGAAACGGGAGCACATGCATTGGTAGACGAGTCTCAGTGGAACGGTGACTTGTTTGCACTGAATTGAAAATAGAATAGTTACATTTTGCTTATAGCCACAAGTCTGAATATTGTATAAGTTGTCCTGTAATGTATCTTTTTGAGCAGAGCGAGCATGTGAAGAGTTTCCTCTCCTTGAGTGGGTTGGAGAGGAGGCCAGCGCCACACCTGTAGCTGTCAGATGGAGGGGCGGGCTGAGTGGGAGCAGATGATGTCCAACAGAGGAAATCGTGGGACCGCGTCAGGGAAGGGGGGACACACAACTTCCTGTCCCAGCTCAAGAACATCAGACTAATCGGCTCGTCTGTGGGTGGGGAAAACGGTTTCAAGTGGTGAATGGCACATGTTTTCCGTTGTTAAAGTCTGCGACGGAGGAGGCGTGAAGATGGCGGAGGGGGTCGGTATCTCCGTCACAAGTGAACTTGTCTGTTTGTCAGATGGTTAGGGGCATGCGACAAATGCAAAACGGTTGGATCTGCTACAGACAGCAGAAGAGCCACAACCAACCCACGCTCACACGGCCTCTTTATATCAGCCAGACCTCTTTAACTGCACAGCGTTGGTTGAGACGACAGAGTGCTCCTCCTGTGTCACTGACTCTAAAGGTTGATGTCCCTATTGGGAGAATAACAACTCACTTAGTTGAGTATGGTGTGTGTGTGTGTCGCAGGATCTAATGAAACACAATCCATCCCTCGGTTATCAAATGCATTCTGCTTTATTTCCAGAGTCTATCCTGGAGGAGCAACTGTGCTTTCCGACTGTTGACAGTCGACTGCATGTTGGTCGCGACAGGAATTACAATACTTTCTCTACATTTATTGACTTTTCTTTAGTAAAATATTGCTTAGTTTTATCTCTTCTTACATCTGACAATGATTCCCATGAATTTTGAAGTGGCTCTTTGGTTTAACTGCTGGACATTGCGTTTTCTTTAAAGGCTCACATGCCAAAAAAAGCCGTTTAAGAACCACTAGCGTGTTGCACGACGCATCCACATCCTGAAACTCAAAGACATCTAAGAGCATTCGCAGGAAAAATTCTAACAAAATGTAACGTGTATGGAAACAAAAAAACGCATCCTTCGACGCACAAGTTTTTAACGAAGCGTCTTAACACACGTGGCAGAATAAACAAACCAAATGCAGAGCATTCCTTTTTAAATGTGAGGTCGTGGTGTAAGAGCCTCAGAGAAGGAAATGCAAACGAGTTGTTGTTGATACTCGAGTTCTTTGTCACACTGTTTTCAGTATCATTCTTTCCCATCAGTGTGGTGGTGTCCTGCAGCACAAAGACTTGTTTAACGTGTCTTCAAAGTGCACCGTTTGCAGCAGGTACTTTTCTGACTGACTCACTGTGATTGGTTCAGTCCAGTTGGTACATTTCAGAAATGTCGCTTCCCCCTTTGACACCGTTTTAAATGAGAATATTTAGCATTTGTGTCATGAATGCTCTGACATCAGCTTTTTAACCTTGCTCAAGGCAGCTGGAGTTTGGCCTCAAGTCACAAATTGACAGCAACTCATCGTCTTTTTTTTGAAGCCGCAATTGGTGCTACTTTAAGATTTTATAAATTGCATTTTGATTTAATTACATTTCTCATGTTTCATGCCCTTTTTTTTTATTTTTTATTTTTTTATAAATAGTGCCTCGACATCTTGCACAATGTTGTACACCCCAGACTTTTCTTTCCTGTAGATTCTTCATTCTCATCATAACCCCTCATACTTCATGTCATAGCAAGAGAATGTCTCACTTCCTGTCCACCCGGTGTGTCGTAGGATGTTTTCTTTGTTTTTGATGCTGTTATCGGTCTGTGCATGCTCGCCATTGTTGGAAAGAGTGTGCGTGAAGTTGAGTGGCTGCAACTGAAGCATGAAGCGGGAGAGTTGTATGGTTCCCCTCACTAATTAATGGGCCACGTGCCACTGAGCCCATTGCCCTGCTGCCGCTGGTGAGATGTTTCCATAGACACGAGCAGGTTGTAAGGTTACGCTCCATCAAATTTCCTGTGTGTGTGGTAAACTTGCACTGTTGGAGAGGACTTCTTTGTTTACTTAGCCACGTAATGTAGGAGTATTGCATTACTCTTGATTATGATGAACATCAATGTGGCTTATGCGCACAATCACATCATGGGAAAACACTATCTTTTTTTTTTTTTTTTAAGTTATTGGAGTTGAGAGTGGACTGGTATGTTGTTGTGGGGAGGGGAAAAAAAATACCATTTTTGATACAATGTTGGCAAAGGATAAGCCAATAGTTTAGATGGATAAGAAGCCACTGCAACAATAAATCGAGGGCACAGTGTGTTTCTTTTTTTTTTTTATATCATTTTTTTTGCCACTTTTTGTTCAAGACTTTAGGCCGAATCAAAGTACAACCAACAAAGTCTGATTGTACTTCAGCCATGGCCAGAACCGAACTGGCCATGGCCCGGTATTTTGGAACCTGTCAGTTTAAAAAAAAAAAAAAAAAAAAGATATTGAACAACATTCCTACACATACGGTTTGAATAATGGGACTTGTCAGAACAGGTCTTGCATTTGACAGATGGTGGAACGAGTGAAAGACTGTGGAGGAACCACTTTACACATGATTATCCTCCTAGGATAAGTCAAAGAGAAACCCACTGGGTGTCATCACTGAGGGGGAGGGGGCACAGGTTGCAACATCCTCTGTGGCTTTCCTTTTGCAATGTCTTAATTTAGAGCATGGCAGGGCCACGAAGACGTATGTAGGAGTGCCTTGAGTGAGACCATCGTCGGACTCTGTGTCTAATCTCGGGGAGCAGATGGGCCCACAACGACTGAAAGGAACTCTGAGTGGGCGTGGACATGGCAACTTTGTAACTGGCACTTGCAAAAAGCCTCTTCTGTGTTCCTAAGTCCATACAGGCACGTAGGTCTGGCCTTTGACAAGCGGATGAAGCAGAAAAAAGCACTTATTTTTCTTTCTTTTTTTTGTCTTAACATTTTGTTCCACTGTTCCGTTTTAATTTCCTCTGTTTTGAATTTCACATTGAAGCACATTGTCACTGCCATTCACTTGACATTATTTTCAGATCAGTTCGAGATGTATTTGGTACTTACTGTAGTGAGGAAGTGGATCTCCTCTATCATAAGAGTCATGCCTTTTGAAGAGTAAGACTCCTTGAAGAAAGCCGTGTGAGCGTGGGTTGGGCGTGGCATCGTCATGATTTCCTGCCTCACTGGCCTGCTTTGTATCGTCTCTTCGAGCTTTTGAACATGGTACGTTTTGCAATGTTCTAAAACTTTCACATCCTGTCATGACTCAGTGTTGTCTTGGGGTGTCGAGTTTGAACTTTGCTTGGTTATGTGGTCCACGCCCGTGCATAGATGCATGCTCTCTCACCGTCAACAGTTTTGTAGAAGCTGTCAAAACTGAGGGGCAGGTCTTGTCATTGATAGAATTTTTTTTATTTTAACCATAGTTACGACATGAAATCTGCTCCCCATCTTGAATGTCTGGCTCATGATTTCTGGAAAAAGACATTGCTGTCTAAAAAATATATATATATATATATATATATTATATATTCTTTTTGGGTCTTTGAGTGCCAGAAGCAGAGTGCTATATAGTCCCATTATATTCAAGAGAAGGCAGACATCTCTACAGCCAATATCTCCAAAACCAGGCAACTCAAACCAAAAAATAAATGAATTTCAGATTGATAAATAGCGGAAGAGGAAACATAACGGTCCCTTTTTAAACATAACGTCTTTGCTAGAAAGTGCACCGTCTTTTACTGCATTATCTTTGATTGATGATCAGTCTTTTCAGGAGAATGATTATTTTATTTTATTATTTTTTTTCTAAAATGCAGGGGAGGACTTTTTCAGCCTTGAGTACAGTCTGCTGGAGTCCCTCACAAGATGCATACATCCCCAGAAAACTACACAGACAAGTGGTCTTTTAGTGAATTAATCAAACTGAGATTGGACTATTTTTATAACTTTCTATTTTACGTGGACAATGGTTCTCAGTATGCCACTTCTCTGACAGTTGTTGTATAACCTCCCCAAAAAAACACTTTGTAGATCCAACTTTGGTGTGGAACAAATCCGTAGCTGGTCAAACGTGCCTCGTTTGTGCACCTTGTTCATCTAAATAAGAGATCATCACTTCCACAGGCGTCTGTCAGGTGAGGTTTTATAAGCTGCTGTCATTATGTAGGAGCTGATCACCACATTCCTGTTGTGCAGACAGGGGAGAGCCTCCAGAGGAAGGCCGGGTTACAGGTTTATGACGGGGCAAAGGTCTAATATACACACTCCGTGTGTGTTTGTGTCTGTCTGTATAACACTGTATACAAGCTGAAAATGCACTTTGGCATGTGGTATGTTCATTCAACCTGGAGGTGACTGACCCCAGGGAGAGTTACCAGGTCATAAGGTCCATTCCCTCTTAACTTCCTCATTCTTTTCAGCCTACAGTCTAAATGGGCAAAGACTCTTTTTAACATGTGTTTTGTAGAAGAAAAAAAAAGATATAATTGAGGTTATTCTGAGGCTTGAAGTTGTAACTCACTGCAGGCTGTGATTCTGTGCTTTTTTTTAAGCACAGTGATCATTAATGTCTCAGTCAACACATACACAGTATTAAACATTATTATTCCCAGCTTGATTCAAATTGAAAAGGCAGTGTGTGCTGAATGCTAAATGAGCATGTGTGCTTTCAAGCGTTTGTGTTTGCGTAGTCTGCCAGTACATACAGTATGTTTGTATGCTCACACATGGTGTCGTCAACATCTGCTTTTTTCGAAAGCTCTTCCTGAGCAGCAGCCGGTGAGCTCCTCGGTCATGGATTGTGGCCTTCAGACAGACTGTTACTGAAAACAGATGGATAAATACATGTGACAGATGAGGGCTAATATAGAGGCAGGGATGACGGACGTGTGTGGTGGGGGAGACAAAAGGATGTGCAGACGATGAATAGTTAGGTTGGAGAGGTGTGTCGTACATATGCCTCAGTAAGAGGATTAAAAATGGGATTCCAAAAAAAGTTGAATATGGCGAAAAATGCATGCAAATAAATGGCTTATTGTGAGACGAGTGTAATGAAAATAAAAAAAAACGGATGCACGAATTTGCAATTTGTTGAAGGGCTTGAGTCTGTTTTCTGCCAGGTTGGGTCCTTTTTTTTTTTTAAGTAATCATTTTGCACTTCACCTACATGAAAGCCAAGTTGCTAATGAACAGGCGAACATCCGGGCAGCGAGCAAGACGAGCTGCAAGACGAAGCAGAAACGAGCCCCTCTGATGTCCATGGAAACCAGGCCCCAAACAAAGCCAGGGACTGTTGTGCTCTGGAGGAGAGTTGGAGAGAGTGAAGAGTCAGTGGATTAGGAGCAGCGAAGCGTAGTTCCCTCTTGGGATGGATACAGCAGCGAACAGTTTTCCTACTTCAGTGCTGTAGTTGTTATGTAACAGTAATAATCTTGTTGAATCTTATCAATCTGTATAACTCGGTGACATCTGCCATCGCTCGGGGCGAGCTTAAGTTCTTTTTCAATTCATTTTGTATTGCCCAATGTTACAATTATGCCTCAGAGGGCCGACTGCAGATGGAATTGTGCTGCACGTTTGCAAACAAGACCTTTTTGTTATACTTTTATGAACTTTTATGACGTTGACCGTCCTGTTTTACTTTCCAAATCCTGTGTGTGTGAGAGAATAATTCCAGTTTTATTCAGAGTTGTGTAGCAATAACAGTCAAAGTGTGAACATTTTGCTTCTGCATCCTAGTATGGGGGGGAAGAAAAAGCTAAATATGACTAAGCACCACAATAGCAGAAAGTTTGGAGAAATTAACCTTTTTAGTTTCACTGATAGAACTGTGCTGAGATCTGCTGCTGGTCTTTCAAGGTTGTTTAGATGCCTTTCCTGCAATTATTTCTTTTGAGTGCACATACCAAAGCACGCACATGCGTGTATACACACCCTTGTGCATTGATGTCACGCTTGCTTTTAGGAAGTCTTGAGGTCCCATGTGAGGCTCAGTGAGGCGTTTCAGTGTAATTTCCTCTCTGTGCAGTGTGTACACTTGGTAAGATGCACACATAAACAAACATGCATGTTTGCATACAGTACTACACTTGAGGACTCATGACGTAATGCATTCCCCGTGCCACGCAAAAAAGGCACCACAGAAAATGCACCAGGCTCAGTGTTCTCAGTGTACCCTCTTTGACACTCCCCCAACCATCTGAAGGCCAGAGGCACATTCCTCAGCTGTGTTCCCACTGAGATGTAAAGGTGTGTGTGTGTGTGTGTGTGTGTGTGTCTGAGAGAATGCCCTTGTGGAGCCTGGTCAGGAGGTTGGCTGTTAAAAACAAAAAAGAAAAGAATTCCAGAATACGTGCACTAATGCTGAGCATGACGACAAGTTGATCATATCTGTACTAACACACGCAGACCTCCTTTTGATGTCTTGATTCATGTGTTTTCTGTGAGACCAGTGTTTCACTGGAAAACGCCCCCAGATACAACATCACAATACTCCTACTTGTTCAATCATATAGTAAGTCAGCCGTCATCCCATTGGTCGGTAAATCTGAGGAGAGTCGAGAGGAGGAAATCATGAGGATGGAGAGACAGTAGAGCGTGTCCTGGGTCAGATAACATGGCAGCTTTTTAATATAGCTATTCTTGTTACAATAAACTCCAGCAAACATACAGTTGGTGCATACGCGGTACCAGTGGGTGTGTAGCAACTCCAGCTGGAAGTCAGACCCCCAGGCGGTGAGGTAGTCGAGGCTGACGGTGCAGGAGCGAATAGCAGCGAGCTGAGACGTTGGCAGAGGAGTGAAAGTGTCCGGTGGTTACTGTCGAGGCTTGTTAACTGTATGACTGATGATTCGATGGCAGGAGGAGACGTCGTGTTGACTCACACTGTGTGGGGGAAGTTCGGATTCTCTGGAGCTCTGTTTGACAAACGCACATAGTCACGGCAAACTGGAATGAGAGAGGGAGGGAGAGTGTGTGTGTGTGTGTGTGTGTGTGTGTGTATTGTGAGCTTGTTCTGTTTATTCAGATGTTTTTTCCCACAGCTCCTGTAAAAGCGTGGAGGCATTGCCTTCTTTCTCTCACGCGGTAATTTACACCTAATCGCTTACAACCTGTTGCCTTTAACCTTTTTCCTGAGTCACTTCATATGATCTGACAATGTTGGAGGCTCCTGACAAACAATGGGCGCAGCACGGATCGCTGCCTGCGCCTTTTCAACTTGATTCTCTCTTTTTGCTCGTCCCCCGGTGGTTACGTCTGCAGGCGCACATCAATGTCTCTTTTACCCACACAACCCCATCGGTATACTTTCACAACGTTCTCTCTCTTACAAGGATGGACGTCGTGTGTTTGGAGCCTTTATGGGTTTCATGTTTTGATGTGGCACTGAACAATCTACCCATGTTTACGTTCGCTTCCCTTTTTATTACCGAGAATGATATAGAAGTGTGTGTGTGTCTTAATTTAGCCACACTGACACTTGACGGCCTTCCTCTTTTTACCCCAGTTGCTCAGGGAGGGTGTGGAGTTTCCTTTCCTGTTTTGACTCTAAATGTTAGCAAGTCAACATCTTAATTGCTGTCCTGCATTTCTTGATGTTTTGGATTCCCTTTGGCTTCAATTGGGCCAGAAGAGTCTGGAGTGATGGATGTGTGCAATAAACTGGATGTCTTTTAGCTCTTTGGTGGTTTAAATAACTCCTTTTTAGAATTATATTTTCAGTTTGATTTAGATATTTTCCATTTTTTTTTTTTTTTTTTCAGACAATGCCAAGACAATGCACGCAGAAATAAGTCGGATGTAGAATTGACTGTCGTTCCGTTTCTCCGTCTCTTCAGGCCAGGAACAAGGAGACGGGGGCTCTGGCTGCAGCCAAAGTGATCGACACAAAATGTGAGGAGGAGCTGGAGGACTACATCGTCGAGATTGACATCCTGGCTAAATGTGACCACCGCTACATTGTCAAGCTGCTCGACGCGTTTTACCACGACAACAAACTGTGGGTAAGTGTCACAGGAATCTGGTCAAGACCACCAGCTTCAAGTGTAAAACGGAGACGTCTACACCAGTCAGTCTTTCTCAACTGGACACTATCCACTATCCTGACGTAAAAATAGAACATGCCCACATCACCGTTTTCACATTTTAGCCCTTAAATTCAAACGAAGAAGTAAAGACCAAAGTGACGGACTGAGTTCAGAAGAAATAGTACTTTAACAGACAGTTTGCTCTATGTGGGAGCACTGTGTTATATTAGACGTGTGCATCATGTACCAGAGGAGCCTTATCTGCTGTCCACGCTGTTACCCTCCTCACAAGATGTATCCTTGTCACGGTGTTGAGTTTCTGTGTCCGACCACCAAGCTTTCTTTGCAGTCTTTCCACGCAGAGCCACAACACGCAGACTTTTATTGCAACGGAATCTCATCCAGAGTATGTTTATCCTACATATGAAAGCTCTGGTGAATAGTTAAGATAATAACAGAGGATTGCTCAAATGGAGTTTGTCATCCCCCCCACACCTGCCCCCACCAGGGTGACATAATGCATCAGAAATGAGCCGTATCTCAGCAAGAATGAAGATCAATTTCTCGAGTTATTTTCCCCCTCCACGCTCACTTGGGTCAACTCCCTCTGTAATCTCCCAGTCTATCTGGCCAAGAAAAATAATGGTGACCTCATGCTGGGGCACGACCTTTAATATCTGAGGAATTACAAGGCAGCGTTAAGACTAAATATAGTTGTGTTGTGTTTCCCCCCCCCCTTTACATATATCACACGCATACATACATACATACACACAGTTTAGATGTAACAATTTTTTTGTTTTCTAGTAGTCTCTCTTATTTAATTATTAAGTAAAAGCACATTGTTAAAGTTGAAATATGTACGAGTTCACCACTACAGCGAACATTCTTTGAGCACCTACTTTGTCCGAAATAAAACAGAAGAGCCACTTGTGTTTCTGTTTACAGCTCAGCCAAACACACTCCCATTGTTCTGATGGAGTCAATAATAATTGCAACCATTGATCTGATTTCATGGCATGCACATAGAATAACAAACCATGAATAGTTTCCTGTGACAGCTTTACAATAAAAGTAGTAGGGCGATTCTGTTTGATCACACTGCAACTAGAAGATTTGCAGAAGATTGCTACTAATGTATAGAGATAATTACTAGAAGTAAATATATTGAATTGCTATTGTAAAGATAAATGCTGAAAATAAATCTTATCAAAAACAGGCTTCGATTTTGATTACCAGCCAAACATCACTAACATGGCAAACTCCAGGAATGCTTAAAATTACAACACAAATGTCACATTCCCGAAACCTGACAAACCATCTAGATATGACCTGTCTCTGACGCCACACACACCACTATGCCACGCCACCAGAGCAGAAGTGGTTGTGTTGGCCACAGCTGGCATTCCTGAGTTGGAAGGTGAATGTCCTCCATCAGTCAAAGTTGGCCTGTGAGACTTTGTTTGTGCTGATAAGTCAAAAGTACAAACATCCCTTCCTGCAGCATTTAAAACTGTGTGTGTGGTGTGTGTGTGTGTGTGTGTGTGTGTGTGTGTGTGTGTGTGTGTGTGTGTGTGTGTGTGTGTGTGTGTGTGTGTGTGTGTGTGTGTGTGTGTGTGTGTGTGTGTGTGTGTGTGTGTGTGTGTGTGTGTGTGTGTGTGTGTGTGTGTGTGTGTGTGTGTGTGTGTGTGTGTGTGTGTGTGTGTGTGTGTGTGTGTGTGTGTGTGTGTGTGTGTGTGTGTGTGTGTGTGTGTGTGTGTGTGTGTGTGTGTGTGTGTGTGTGTGTGTGTGTGTGTGTGTGTGTGTGTGTGTGTGTGTGTGTGTGTGTGTGTGTGTGTGTGTGTGTGTGTGTGTGTGTGTGTGAGCTTTTACTTTACTATCTCCCTTCCAAGCTGTGCTCAGACACTGTCTCCTTTTTTCTTTTAGCTCTTAGACGTACACTCTCAATCTCTGTATAATCTGTTATTCGGCCTGTATTTCAAGAGCGACCAACTTTTCTGGGTTAGTATAGAAACTCAAAGCCAAAATGGACATATGAACATCTGCCGGCAGAAGAATAATTATGTAAAACATGACAACGTGAACAAGCTCTGCACTGCATTGCCATGAGTTTGTGTGCTGGCTTCAGGATCTCAACAATTAGCCTCGGTAACCTTCGGCAGGGGTGAGATGATGCATTCCAGTACTGACCCACCCGTTCTGCTTTGTACTGAGAAAGAGAGGGATAGAGGAGGAAAGAAAGAGACAGTGAGGAACAATCCTGGTCTCGAGGCTGGAGGGGCAGCCCGGCCCACAGCGTGAGAAAAAGAGGGCCTTTAACATGGATGGGGGGGGGGGGGGGGGGGGGGGCAGGACTGCTGACTGCTGACATCAGCACACCCAGCAGAACGAACGGAGAAAAGGAGGAGAGCTGTTAAACGGATGAAAGAAGAGACGATAAACACAGACGAGAACTTGCACTCATCCTTTAAAAACATAGTTACGCCTGCCTGATTTTAAGGGTCTGTTTATCCAAGTGACAAAACAACACATTGTCTCAATGGTGTCTGTTTTCTTTTGCGATATTCCTCCTTGTGATTTCTGCTGCCACCCAAATACCAATGGAATTAACGGGGACTTTCTCTGGTGGAAAGTGTCTGAAATAGAAACTCTGCATTGTCAAGAGTAATGGTAGTATGGATTTAAAATGTATATTTTCCACGCACCATAATCTAAATTTCATCTGCCTCTATTGAATTGAGGTGAAATCTGAAAGACGTATAGCTATAGTCTAAACCTGCACAGCTGTCTGCAGGTCTACATTTGAGTTTGTCATTTTGGGCAATCAGAGTAGCAATACAAACATATATATATATATATATATATATATATATATATATATATATATATATATATATATATTTTTTTTTTTTTAAAGTTACAAAAGTTGTACCACTAAGTGTGTGTGCTAAATCAGGGATGTTTTCGACTGAAGATGGATTATTGTGGTTTAACACATTAAATGCACTGTGAACGTAAAGTTGAAATTATTTTCAGTAGTAATGTTGCGTGGTGTTTTTAGATGCAATATATATATATTTTTCTTTTTCATAACTTTGTCAATATTTGCATACAGTGAGGTCTACGTGATGTCACTGGCTGTGGTTGCTAGGAGATCTTTTGATGACACCGCCTCAATTACACAGATCGCTGAAGCATTCATCATGTTCATGAGTGACAACGTTTAACTCTGATTTCCTTCTTTATGCGATACTGGGTCTGTGGGTGTGTATGACAGGCAAAGCTTGTGTGTGTGTTCAGCCCATAGTTGGTATGTTTTGCATGTCGCTTGACCAGTCGGGGCACATTCTTCCCTGCAGCACAACACGTCATCCAGAATAGTTTCAGGCAGAGCGAGAATCTGGCTGACGGAAACACAAACCAGTTGCTTCTGACACAGCAGTGTAATATACAGCTGTTTAGGTTGGCTAGTACAGTGTGTTACTACTCAAGGGCAGCTCATCTAATTCAGTGGGTTGCTTTTAAATGTGTGAGATCTGTACCTTTTTTGTACTTAATAATTCTTTGTCTGGAATGAAACTCCACGCCCTGTGCAGTACCAGTACCGGTTGACACTTTGACAGTGTCATAGCAAGCAGGACTCCGATGATTCAATAAAAAAGGACATCACGCAGCAGGTTTGCTGTGAACACCACCGAGGGTTATTTTTTTTATAATTTAGAATCTAAAGATCAAATGCTCTGCACAGGGTTGTTATGAAACCCTGTGGTGGCTTTATTTTCTTTGGTCCCACTTTTCTAGAATGAAACGTTTCGAGGTTTTTCTAACAGGAGTGTGTGCGTGTCAGAGAGAGGCTGACTATGTAAGGAGAGGAAATGAAATTGTTGGAAGTTGCTGTTTGCCAACAAGACACCATTTAGGGAGTGTGTTCTCCGAATATTTTCTTTCTTTCTGTGTGTGTGTGTTTTACTTCAATGCAGAACTGGTATTTAAGTGTGTGCCAGACGGTTCATTAAACACTTAAGTCTCAATCCATCTATACCCTTTGTAAAGTGTTTGTATTGTAGTACTTTCACCACAGATGTCAAAGAGTGTTTGACTGATGTAGGGCAACACAAAACAATAGTGGGGACTATTAGTCATAGACTGGGGAAGTTGCTCTATCGATTTATGTTTAACTTTTGCACTCAGTGGCAAAGTGTTATGCTTTTACGGTATGAATGAACTTGAGCTCCTTAACTGCCACACTTCATTTATGGTTTTCCATAATTACTCAAGTTAAGTGCCACATTTGTATGGTCCATCAGTGCTGAATGTCTTACAGCACGGGATCTTTAAAAAACTCATTATTTAAAAACATTTTTGGATTTGCACAATAGTGAAAGTGATGACTTAAGATATATTAAAAGATGCTTGTGGGATAATTGCGCTGCTGATGTCAAATGATCTATTCTGCCTGTTGCTACATACATCCCCCGAAAAAACAAACAAGTTAACAGCTCTCAATGTTATGTTTGTACTGTATATTCATAAAGCCGGGTCAAGTTTCATCTCTCCCCTCCCGCTCCTCTTCATTCCACAGATCATGATCGAGTTCTGCCCCGGAGGCGCTGTGGATGCCATAATGCTCGGTAGGCCGCTCTCATTTTGCTCTCTCTATATGTTTTTCATAAGCACTCCATCTTCCTCCCTGTCACGAGAGTCGAGTTCCACACCTGCGGCGCGGGGACTACTGCCTGTCTCTTTAAGGGAGTGGAAAGACATTATAAAAGGTCAAAGATGTGCTGCAAAGCCACGCTGTTGTTTTAAGGCTCCAGTCCGTGCATGGAAATCAACATTTTTCAAAAGGCCAGTTCCAAACATGATGATGTACATTCTTCCCCAGTCTGCTCAGGCGGCGATCTAAAAAGCAGTCGGGACACATTGAAGTCCTCCCCTGTGGGAAAACCCCCCTGGTCTGTTTTTACTGCGTGATCCACATCCTCATAACCGTCTGTACCCCCGCTGCAGCTAACCAAACACAGACACGGTAGAATAAAGTCTGCAGGGCAGGACTACGGCTTGGATGTATGAAAGCTTCTCTGATCTGGGATTACCCCTCCTGCAACCCTATCTGAGAGACTTCAGTGATATCGGCCCAGATTGACCTTTTTCTGTTTACTCTTGACGGAGTTCACACACTACATCAGCCCTCAAGACGTAATGAATGAATGTGGAATCTGCGATGGGGGTTTGAACCCCCTCAGCAAGTTTTCTCAACTCTCCCTAGCATTATGCTCTATCTCTCTTTCTCCTGCTAACATATTTAACCCCTCCATCTCCTGCCTCCGCCTCTCCTGCCCTTATCAGAGTTGGATCGTGGGCTGACGGAGCCACAGATTAAGGTGGTGTGTCGCGAGATGCTGGAAGCTCTGGATTACCTCCACAGAATGAAGATCATCCACAGAGACCTGAAGGCTGGTAACATCCTGCTCATGCTGGATGGGGACATCAAACTGGGTGAGGGTCTAGATATTTATACTTCAGAATAATGCTAGTTGACATTTAACTTCAGAATTCCTAGAAAGCACGATTGATTGACCTTTGGCCGTTATTCATTCAAGTGTTTGAACATATATGACATTCGTGGGTTGGATTTGGATCAAACTTGTGAGGCCCGGAGTAATCCGTCTCTACCATCCCATCATATACCAAGAAGCCATTTCACTGTCAAAATGGTGGCAGTGGAACTAATTCTCAGATAAACCTCTAAGTTTTCTCTGGAATTTCTCAGTTGTTTCTTTGGCTTACATGCATGTGGCTGAGGTATATGGGCTGAACACACAAGTACAGCCACATGTATGCACACACACACACACACACACACACACACACACACACACACACACACACACAGCTAGAGGCCCTGTACCCCTCCTGTGCAGCTGTAGGAGGATCTCAAGTGTGCATTTAGAGGGAAAACTGCATTCTCAGAAGCTTATTTTCATTTATTGGCTTTTTTGAAGAGTTCTCCACATTCTTCGCATTGCACAGCTGAAGTTGTGGATCCAACCCATTGGCCATCATATTTGGGTCTCTTTTGACTGCATGATGCTTTACTCTTTGATAAACACTAAACTGCATAGAGCATCATATGCTAGTGCTGATTTCTTTGCGAAACTGGCAGATTTTTTGGGGGGGTTCATTTGATAAATGATGTATTGATCCATGGTCTACATGTAGTTTCTCTTCAATTTCAAATGACACATTTTGTCAACCACTGCCCGACATTCCTCCCTAAGACATCAATATAATCACTAGGAGTTGCCTCTTTAAACTCATTAAGTCATGTCAGCGACTCATTTACAGTCTCCAAATTGATCTAACTCCATGCTAATTCAAACAAGTTCACAATACTCATTCCCTGAGGCCAGCATTTCATCCACCTATGATACGAGGCATTTATTCCATGCAGAAAAGCTTGTTGTAAACCTTTTCGGCTTATGATTAGAAAAATCACTAGCAACTGTGCATGCTGCTTTATCAATGCAATGATCAATAACAACGGCAAATCTGTATGAAACAGACCATTTTTAAATAATGTACTGAAATATGATCTATATTTTTCCATTTTAAATTGAGATCAAATCACTGACATGTTGATGGGTTTTCCATTGAAACACCTGTCACTGTGCACTCATTTATTCCCTGACTGAGTGGTGCATTATGGGAGCCTTTAGGAGTGTATGGTAAAAATATGTGTGTGTATAATCACAATGATGCACCTAGAGTGACACACGCCCTTCGTTATTTTCTCAAGGGAACATGGTGCATGTCAAACCCAGTGATACAGCAGGTTTTTCAGCAGCTTTGCTAGAATGCACTGAAGTGTATTTGACTTCCGGGTTTATAAGGTCAACCCTTACTGGTATGATTCTACCTAAATATGTTACCATCCTTCAGGATATCTTTTTTTGTTTTACCCTTTCTTTTTTAAATGTACAATAACCGCAGTAGTCCCATTTGTCTTTGTAGAAAGTAAACCTTCTTTCTGCTAGAGTTTAGACTGCAACAGTCTAAAATTATATATATTAACTTGAAAGTCAAAGATATTTGAATTGTAGTCTGCAGAAACCAAGACGGTCACTTAAGTCCCCGTAATAGAACATGTCAGTTTGTAATTGAAGCAGCAGCCGGCTGCCTTTTTTTTGTGAGGAAAGGGCTCTGCCAAGTCCTCAACCCTGGGCACGCCACACGTAATATTCGTACTGGCAGAGAAAAAGAAGTGCAACCAACACCCCTGTAATCTCCGGGTCATGTCAGGAAATGGGGGCAGCTCGTTTGGGGAAACCCAACCGCCATAAATTCAGTGAATCTCGCGTTGTGTCTCAATGTCATGACAGTTTTACAATCTGCAAACCAGTTGTCAACTACAAAGGGAGAAAAAGAATGTTTTTACTTTTTAGTGCCTCCTTAAATGTTTCCGGTGAACTTCTTTCAACTGTCTCGCGTCATTTTATTTCTTCATTTTTGGTCTCTCTTCATTCTTGCAGCTGATTTTGGCGTATCGGCGAAAAACTCCAAAACCTTACAGAGAAGAGATTCTTTCATTGGAACGCCATACTGGTGAGTAAAACGTGACTACGTCAGAGCGCCACTAAGAGAAAGAGCTATGCATGATCTTAGACTGGATTACAACTTCTGTTTCGTTCTTTTAATTAAGATATTTCCTCACATAATTTCCTCCAAATCCAAACAGTCCAATTGTTTGCAATGTGCTGACACATTTGCCATAAAGCCACATTTCTAACTGTAGACTTGTGAACCATCCCTACGTGAGTTTTATGAGCAGATGATTGTGGCTTTTTGGGAACACTTTTCCTGCCACCCATAAAAACGTCCATAATACTCAAAAGTGTATGATGTTGAATATACACACATGGAATGCTGCAGGGATGACGTATTTTTGGAGGCCAACCATGAAAGTTTGGTTTCCCCTGTCAAAAAGCCAAAGTAATTTTTAAAACTGGATTTTTTATTTTTTGCATTAAATACACTAGGTGGTTGTGGCTGTTTTTTAAATCTCTTAAGCTTGTGTTAACCACCAATGCTGACTAATTTCCAGGTTTTAAGACTTATTCCTGCAGCACTATTCAACCCAACACCTCAACTCACTTCTTTCATGTTGTTGGCTCTCTCCTCTATACCTGAACAAATTAGAAGGATTCCCTTTTGAAATCCCCACAGCGAACCTTGTTCCATTGTTTTCACCAGTTATGCAGCCAGTTAACCATTGACTCCAACAGATGATCATCCTTCAGGGATACACACCCCAGTTCAAACATGGCCTTGCCCTCATTTTTCACAATCCTGAAAATATCCTCACAGTTTTATACTTTTTTTTTTTTTCCTTGAATGCACTGATTAGTAAAGTCAACAAGAAACGGGAAGCGTGTATTTGTTTCTTTGCACTTAATTAAAGAGCTCGGGGGTTACAGAGCAATTCTGCAGCTGGTCAGCAAACACACACTGATTGGAGAAGTGTGCTCGATGTTGACGCCTGCAAAATAATGACTAAGAGAGAGGAGGACCACTCCTTACCCCCCACCCCCAGTAATCAGCTGTTAGTCACTCCCTGTCGCTGCTCAGATAGAAACATTGTAAATACCACCATTTTATCTTTATGATGCCAAACTATTGGATCATGTTGGGACTGTTGTTTTATATGACTAGCTGTGTTGATCTGGCTAAACGGATGTTTACTTATTAGTTCTGTCACTTGATGCTTTGCAGTTTCTGCATGCATGTAAGACTACGTACCGCCTCTAAAGTTCAGTAATCCCACGTTGATATCTGAGCACTGTCATGGGATGTTGATATTTTCCTTTTTTCTTTTTCAACACATATGTGTGCTTCACTTTTTTTAATATATATGAGGGTATTTAAAAAAAAAAAAAATATATATATATATATATATATATATATATATATATATATATATATATATAATATTTTAATACCCTCATATATATTAAAAAAAGATAGTCAAGCTGCCATTTAATTAATATATAAATATATATATATATATAATTTTTTTAAATTAAATTGCAGCTTGACTATTCCTATTAAGCATGTTTTAAGGAAAAATGTTGTGTAAATCAATGTGCAGTATGCCTTCACTTGTTAGCCTTCAAGTTAAACACCATGTAGATGTTCTCAATGTATATTATAATAATATTAAACATCTCTGTCTCAGGATGGCCCCAGAGGTGGTAATGTGTGAGACAATGAAGGACGCCCCATACGACTACAAGGCTGATGTCTGGTCTCTAGGAATCACTCTGATTGAGCTCGCCCAGATCGAGCCCCCGCACCATGAGCTCAACCCCATGAGGGTGCTGTTGAAGATCGCCAAGTCGGAGCCTCCCACCCTGGAGCAGCCGCACAAATGGTGAGGATCCATTTCAAAATGAATCTGAACTAGCTGTTGTCAGTAAGGCTATCATATAATACATGCAAATTGTGAAGGGAAAACGGGAATATTTTAACCAGGAAATTTGAGTAAATTAAAATAAAATGCTTTTACAACCCCCGATTTGATCTTGGCATAGATGGACCAGGGCTTTTACATATTTCTTTCTAGATTTTACCGAGTCATCTTTTTCATTCTACTAGCACATTTTTGCACATCCGGTGCCCTGTAATTTAGACACTCTATGCATCACATCGTCCTCGCCCCCTCTCTGCCTGCAGCCCATTGAGCCATCTCCACAACTCTAGCAACAACTCAGGATTTAAGGATTTAAGCAAGTGCCAAAGTAAATTGTTCAATGTTATGAGTCTGAATGTTCCATAGCAGGAAATATAGTGCCACAAAAATCAGTCGCTGAAAGGGATGGGGGAGCCCACTCACCATTCCTCTTGAACGCTTTATTTTACAAAGCACAGCTGTGCACTAAAATGACCCACATGTACCAAGATCACATATGTGGGAAAGGTTTTATTCAAATGTTCTTTTATGTTGCAGTTATTCCTTCATCCCCTTCCCTCCTGCATACCACCTTGTTTTTGATTACTACGGTTGTCTTGTATTCACTCAAAGGTCACAGGAGTTTAAGGATTTCCTGAAGAAAGCTTTGGACAAAAACCCAGAGACTCGTCCGACTGTAGGACAACTCGCGGAGGTAGGTGTGATGCAATGTGTGCGCTCATAACCCAGCAAATGTTACACAATGCTGCACTTTAACATACGATGGAACATTGTCCTTACGCAGTCCTTATCTGGCACCGACGCACATACACGGGGGCCGTTTTAATCTTCTATTTTAAGACCTGAATGGAGTGATCTATGCCAGGGAAATGAGCCGTGGAGGGCACTGGCATGCGAGTGGGAGGCGAATAGAAGGTGTACAAGAGTGGGGATGGGAAGAGAAATATGGCATAAAAAGTTAAGTGAAAGAACAAAGCTAAAGAATTTTTTTTTTAAAAAGCTGACGAAAGGGAAGTTGACATTCAGGAAAATAAGTATTGTTCACTTTTGAAGCACACTGTTAAAACATCTTCATCTTAAGGACCATGGAGCTTTTTGTGCCAAAGAATTTAGAATGCTCGGGATATTTTTAATGAGAGGCTGACGACTTTAAACCATAATATCTGAGCATGAATTCTGCCAAAAGTTTTTCGAAGTACGGAGCAAGAAAAATGAGAGAAAAAGTGAACAGGGTGTGGATTAAAGCACGAGCAGAGTGTCTATTAAAAATTCAGAGCCGCAGTTTCCTGTCTATGTCCCACAGCTGAGGGAATGCCAGCTATTTACATTCCTGTCCTCAGCCAATAGTATGTCTGCATTACCCTGAGCTCGCCACCTCTGGCAAATTAGAGAGAGGCAGAGATGAAAATCCTAGACCCCGGGGCCCACTGGGAATTTTGCATTTGCTCTCCGGGGGGGGGGGGGGGGGGGGGGGGTGTAAGACGGGCGCGGCCCGTTTTTTGGTGCCGTGCTGGAAGTTTTAGATGTTTATCATGCCTGCTGCTCCTTACGGCTGTTAGATAGTATTCGCTGTAGATAGCAATGATAGCGTTCCATTCATTTGTACTGGAAGTTACCGTCAGTCTATGTGACGAGCGTTAGGTCAGACTTTGTGTCTGGATATGGAAAACGGATGTAGTGCAGGAAGGGAACATGAGGATTATAAGTAATCATATTAAGAGAGTGTAGGTGTTAAACTGTGTGAGGTGTGCGCAGCTGACAGAAATTAAAAGAAGAGCATTCATACAAAAATCATAGAAGCAATACCCTTATAACTCCATAACTTACTCAGTGTTATTTATGAAGACCAAAATGACTACTTGTCTAACACCAGATCTTTTCCCAAACGTAACCTAATTATAACCTTAAAAGCAAGCCGTAACCTCTGAACCACCCTTTTATGAAGTGAAGAATGACCAACACTCACTCACTTTGCCAAATTTGTGCTCACTCAGGGTCTAAAACTCAAATGTATCCTCACAGAAACAGAAGTACAACTACACACGCACACACTCGCAGGTAATTCTGCCTTCATGCAGCCCCTTCCTCCGGTCCCCTAATGGGCCATATTGTTCACATTTAACCTTTTCACGCCTAGCCAAGCGTGTAAGAAATCGCAGTCCTCCTTGGGTCCAAAAGCAACGTGAAGCCTAAAAGAGAGGACATAAGCTCCACTGAGCCACATCTTAATCCATAATGGCAGTAAAGAAAACATAGCTGGATTTAACAGGGCATAAATATCACACCGTTTGCCATCTTTTCTTTTCTCTTTGATATGCCAGCATGGGAGGTCTGACTTCACTTGTTACAATAAACAGTTGGAAGCTGAAATCTCAGACTACTGTAGGTTTTATAATGGTGCCTGAGGGGAAAGGAAAAGAGGTGCCCAGATTGTCATTTATTTTACTAAACAGTGTAGGCTTTGATCAGTAGTGGATACTGGACAACAACATCTTTCATAATCTGGGGAATAATGTACTATTCTCAGGTTTTATATTTGAATGATGAATCGTTTAGTGGTACTCAACGTTTTTTGGCATCAATGTCTAGTGACCAGCATCAGAAAACCTGATGTCGTTAAATGACTTCTCTCTAAACTCTAAATCACTCTTTCGTTCAAGCTTTTTCTCATCTGATGTTGGTGCTTGATTCCGTTTCAACTTTAAAGAATCTCAGTCTAAAAATCGAGCCTAAGAAAGTCCTTAAAGACACAATTTGACTGTTGAAATACTCAAGTAGATGGCCTGACCCTTATTTATTTAGGTCTTTTTTATTTACGTTTGCCCTTAAATGCGCGTACACTCACACACCTTAACTCTCATCTAAACGTCACAAACTTTGAAATAATTTTCCGAGGATTATTGCAGCAAATTCAAATGCTAAAGCCCCACCATTTGTTCATCTCACTGCGTAGCACCACAGGTTTGTATGGCTTTAACAGTGCGATGGCCGACCTCTCAGCACGTTGCTGTGTACTCAGGAAGTGGTGGTGTGGTCGTAGGAGTCTGATTCTGTTGAACAAGTGAGGCTCTCCTCTATATCCGTTGCTAAGCTTGTTTTTGATACTCGATCATAAAATTACTTTTCTGTATTAAATAAGGATGGCCGAATTACTTACACATCGCGTGTGCGTGTGCGTGTCATATTCCCACTGCGATTTTAGTAATTGGTTTGACTTGAGAAAATAGCAGGCTGTTAGTCATTGGAGAAGTTAAAAGCTGAAGCCTAATGCAGCTCAAGGACAAAGCCCCTGCACACAAACACCTGTGCTCAATAAATGTGCGAACGCACCCGACTTCATGCTCCAGCACCGCTTGTCGCCTTTTCCCTTTTGTCAGCTGTTCAAATTAAATTACACGGCGGTGCAACGCATGTGAATAATTGATGATCGGCCGGCACTCAACTTTTAATTTTAGCTTTTTATTCTCCTTGCACTCAGCTGATTAGTGCCCCGTTTGCACTCTGGCAAAACACACAATTTATCTTTAGCAGCTGGAGAAGTAACGACGGCCTGCTTTTAAAGGAGCGAGGATGGAACAGTGCTCCATCAGTGTGCCATTTAAAGAGAGGGTTTGCATTGCAGAGCCACTATTGTTGTGGCTGTTCAGGAACTGGCAGATAGAGTTTCCCCTGCAGTGAAAGTCTCCTGTGGCTTCGCCTCTTATGTCGGTTGTCTTCTCTCAGCCCCATGGGCAAGTTTATGTATCCGACTGCAAATTACTGTATTTTCAGCAGAATTTGATTTCTTTCCTTAGCCTACCTTCATCTTTTTCTTTTATCATATTCCTACTTCTCCAATAACAGATTAGTACTGGCAGAATCCCTCAAGCAATAGTCTGATGGTTTAATGATATTCAAATACATGGAAAATGTGTTTAGTTGGCCCCCAGCTAAAATAGTGTTATGGTTGTTAGAGGGTTTATCTTTTGTTCACATCAGGCCTTTTACAACAAGTTGTAAAACACTGGTTTTGCTATTTAAGTGCCAGTCACTGTGCATTTTAACTGATAATGAATTAACCATCTCACCTCTGTCCCGTATCCACAGCACCCTTTTGTGAAATCGGTGACATCTAACCGTCCGCTGCGGGAGCTGGTGGCCGAGGCCAAGGCTGAAGTCATGGAGGAAATAGAGGACAATAGGGAGGAAGGAGAGGAGGACGACAACATGGAGCTCACTGTGGTACCAAACCTAGACTTTCTTTGTTTCTCTTCTTTTCTGTCCAAATCACTTTCCAAAAAGGAGACGGTCCATGGGTTTGGTTGTAAGAGTACACGTGATCCGGGTCAATAATGGGACGGTAACCTGTTGTGATCTGACTTGTACTAACAACATTAGACGAGTTATAATTAGAAAAGATCTTTTTTGTTTTAGTGTTGCTGAAACTCACAGTTATGCATTTACCTGCACATGCAACCATACACAAAACAAAACATATGTTTTATGCCTTAACCAGGCACTTCCCCTGCCTTTTTGAAGCATCTGCTTGTTAACCACTTTGAACAGCATTTTGTGGTAAACGACTGAAGGTCCATTCCGCAGAAGCCATCCATAAATCCCCAGAAGGCATAAGATTAGAAAGTGACACACAGTAGCGTAAGAGTGCAGTTTACCTCCTGCCCTCGGCACAAACAACGGAACAGAAACCGGGATACTGGCATTCACCCACACCCGCGTTTAAAAATAGGTGCTACCTTCGTCCTCGCCCCTGTATAGAAACGCCGACACTTCACAACCCCTGATGTATTTACTACGGTTCCACATTGTTCTGTTGCTGTACTGTTGTTAAAAAAGAAAAAAAAAGAAAAAGAGAGAAAAGACAAACAGTTTACTGGACCCCAGGGACGCACAGTGATAGAAGACCCTAAAAATACTCATTCTAACAGGAAGCGGTTACCAGACAGATTTGTTAAACATGGATGATTTTCTCTCCACGAAAGTTGATGTTTGCCCACTTATTTCTGTCTCCCTAATGTCAACAGTTAGTGTGATGACATCACACCAGTGCGGTTTAAGAAAGTCTAAAATGACTGCTCTTTCCAGACATCTTGTTGGTCAAACAATGTAGGTGGTTGAGTAAGTTTATGAGTTTGTCAAGTGGGTGTCGTTTTCTTTATGTATTTAGTTCCCAGATAAAAACCGACTAGATCATCAGGGTTTCAAACAAAACATGTAAAAGCACAAATTTGTTTTGTTACTAATGAGCGATCTAACCAGCCAGACGGGGATGTTTGCTGAGACATTAGAAAGACAGAATCCAACCATAAAGATGGTATTGTTTACCACTGCGTGGAAGACAGCGGAGAGTATTTTTCGAGAAGTGGAATTTCTCCGTTTGATTGCTGTGCAAATAATTATGAAATAAATAACTTGTTTTCAATTACAGACCATAGAGTTTCCCATATTGTCTAACGCACGCCTGGAGCCTCCTGTAATTGGATTCAAAATTGTGAAAATGGCCTCTTCCCGAGAATGAATATAATTACTGCAGAAACACTATACTTTACCTTCTGGTTGCTAATGTTTTATGGTGTATTAGTCAATCATTTAGTGCCCCTTATTAATGTATTCTTTGATAGTTTAAGATTGTCCTTATTGATCTTTATCGATGGCTTAAAAATACTCGTCCCTGGTTTTCAGACATGATTTACACAGACGCACACCTGATTATGTGTACTTATTACAGATTAGATAGCCATCTTAGCCGTAGTGTGAGAAGAAGCAGTCCAAACAGGAATGATGGCATTCCTACAAAAGCAAAGGCTCAGGTTACTTCACAGAAGGTGGACTTTATCCAATAACATTAGAAATCCTGTGTTAGTCAGTCGCCAGCAGCTTAAGTTAACACATCACATTAATTTTCCTGCTAAGGAAATAAGCTAACTGATATATTACCCAAAGACCTTTTTTTATTATTTTCATTTAAAACATATAATTATTTTTTACTACAAAATGGGATGACTAAGTAGGATTTCAGTTGGACCTCAACATTTGACTTGACACACTAATGACTTAGAACATTTTGTCACATGAGCGCATAATGACAATTCTCTTCTCCTTCCCCCTCGTTCCTTAAGTCTCCAGGAAAGGAACCGTGCCAGACCAGTCAGACCAGTTTGGAAGGAGAGCAGTCTGTGGACACCCCAAGCCCCACCATGACCTCCCCGACCACTCCAATACCGCTGCTTAAGAAGGAGGCCAAGGCAGATCCACCAACTGAGGAGCAGCCAGGCCCCATCTTGGTGGTCCCTGTCCCCCTTCTGCGGCAGAACCTCCCCGTGAACGTTCCAGAAGAGTTGGATGACAAACTGGCCGACGAAGTCATTCTTGAGTCTGAGAGCGAGGCCTCAACCAAGACCTCCAGCTCAGATTCGGGAATTGAGGATGGGAAGAGCACCCCCACATCGGAGGAAAAGGTACTCTTTCAAGTTTTAGATTTAGAAAATTAAATTGTATTGACTTTGGCGTATAATATAATAATAATAAAAAATTAATTTGAAGGTTACTGTGGAGACCCCCGAGACGGAACAGCCCTCATCTCTCCAGCCGGAGGCATCTGAGGAACATGTTGACATCATCATAGACTCAACAGACCCAGAGCTGCCCACGACCCAGGTGGCCGAGGAGGAGAGCAAAGGTGTGGCTAACTGGGGGTTACCAACTCCAGACCCGAGTCCCACTACAGCCACTCCCGCTCCCTCCTTTGCTCCGTCCCCGATGCAGAGGCAGCCTTCTGAGTCAGATGGTAGCCCAACCAAGGGTACCCCAAAGCGGACACCGACGGGAGGAAACGCAGAGGGTGTGTCGCCTTATGTCACTGGAGGGATTATAAAAAAGCGGTCCTCTTATTCAGGCAGCATGGTGTCGGAGAGCACGGACATGTCCATCCACAAGGAGACCATCTCACTGTCAGCGAGGGTGAGTCAACATGAAGCAGCCGGATCTGTCCTGCGTGAATATTCCTTTTGATCTCCTTAGTTAAATGTCAAGCTGAATTAACCCGGGATTTAGACAAATCCTTTATTCATTCAAAATGTGCCTGCAGAAAGTACGTCTTTGAGGCGAAATAGACAAGTATTGAAGTGTAAAAGAGCCAGCTCCCTGCCTCTGCAGGAAAACCCCTCCTTGGAAAAACTATTTCTCGGCACCCACAGAGGAACTGAAACTGCATTGTGTTGTGTTTAGGGGTGTGTGGGTGTTAACCGTCTGAAACAGAGGACAGCCTGTCTCCATCAGGCATGCACTACCCATTGCATTTAGGGAGGCAGTGGAGAAAGATACACGCTAATGCTCTTCAACGTCTATTTGTTTTTTGATTGGTTACAGTTCATGCTGAATATTGATTTATTTCTGGAGTCTATTGACACTATTTGTTGTTATAACTCTGATGGATGAAAACCAAATCTCCAAAAGTCAAATTATCATTTTTACACCTCCCCATGGTAAAGCATTTTTGACACAAACTAATTACAAAAAAAGGAGAACTTTTGTAATTCAGAGACATAACGATCACAACATTGGTGCTTTATCAAGAGGGAGAACATTTCATCATTTATCACCAAGCCTGTCTGAAGCAAAATATGCAACATTTTGCATTCATCGGGACCAACAGTGCCCTCTGTGTGGGCACAGTCCAGTATTCGCCAGCGTGAATGACGGTTTCTATGCAGCCCATTGTCGCACTGCTGCTTCTGGAGGCTTGTGGGCCCGACTGCGATGGAAACCCTATTGACTGCGTGTGGAGTCGTGTCCGTTTGTGGTGCGTTAAGTTTCTCCAGAACAGATTACTCAGCTGCAGCCCACGGTCACAGTGACTGCTTTTTGGACACAAGTGTTTGTGTGAGACTGTGTGTGACTGTGTGTGTGACTGTGTGTGTGACTGTGTGTGTGTGTGTGTGTGTGTGTGTGTGTGTTCATGAATTCCTCCGTCTGCACAGAAGCGCTGCGTGTGTTTTTGTCAATGACGAGTGATGGGGAAATTACAGCCTGAAACACAAATGAAGCCGAGCTACAGAATGACCCGTGTGTCCCTCCGGGTGTAGTGCCGGTGTGTACTTACACACTCCAACACACAATCGCATAGATTTATTGCTATTGTAAAAGTGTCAGTTATGAATCGACAGTGCAAAAGTAGCATCCGGTAGCTGTCATTCATGGCAACGGCCTCACGCGTTGTCTATTAGCTCAGCTGTAGGCGGTTCATTTGGAAGCTTTGACAGAGT